>NW_024342470.1:0-81466 GCF_902729225.1 Pteropus medius | reverse complement strand
CACTGTGGTGCTATCTCTACCCACACTAGCAAAGGCTGAGTGGGGAGTCTAGACTTCCACCCCCAGCAGGCTGGGTAAGAAGCCAGGAATTTCATCCCCACTGGGAGGTGGTGAGCTCTGCTACCCTCGTACCACCAGGTGTCACCGAAGAGCTTGGATTTCTATATCTCCAGCCAAGAGTAATAAGGTGCTCCACTCCCTTCATGTGCAGGTTGTATCAGAAGATGACTTTCACCACCACCCAGTAGTAACAAGGCCTCCCATTGTGGTGTCAGTAGAGGCCACATAGTGAGCACTAAGTACTCTTACTCCTCCCAGGAAGGTATCACTGGAGTTAATAGGGAGCTGGAACTGCCATCTCTGCTCAGCAGTAATGAGAAGCTCCGCATTTGGGTGTCAACGGAAGATGAATAATGAACCTGGACTTCTGTCTACACCTGGCAATAACAAGGCTGTGTCCCTCCTGTTCATATAAAACAGAAGCTGTAGATCCAAGTCTTATAAGAGAATATCCAATATATTCTGGTTTCAACATAAAATTACTTATCATACCAAGAAACAGGAAAATCTCAAACTAAATGATAAAAATCAAATAAGGGATGCTAATACTGAGATTACAGAAATGTCAGAGTTATGTACAAAGTCTCAGCAAAGAAATAGAATGTATAAAGAAGAAATAAAAATTTTAGAACTGAAAAAAATGAGGAAATAAAAAAGTTCAGTGGACAGGCTCAACCTCAGAGTGGATGGAACAGAGGAAAGAATGAAGGGGACTGGTGAGAGTAAACAAAAGGTCTTAGTATTCAGATTATCAGAGACCAGTAAAAAGAGGAGCAAGGGAGTGGGTGAAAAGTACTCAGAAAACTAATGGCTGAAGATACTCAAATTTGGCAAAAGACAAATCTACAGATTCAAGAAGCTAAGTGGACCCTAAACAGGATAAGCCCAACAAGACCCACAAGAAATATCAGAGATGAATTTCTGAAAACTGAAGGTAAATTAAAAACCTTGAAGCAGCAAGGGAGGAAAACCTTACCTACAAGGAAAGAGAATTTGAATGACAGCAAATTTCTCCTCAGAAACCGTAAAGGCTAGAAAGAAGGGGGCACACTAGGTTTCAAGTGATGAGGAAAAACAGTCAACTCTGAATCCAATATCCAGTGAAAATATCCTTTAAGAATGATGAAATCTAGACATTCTCAGATGAATGAAAATGAAGAGAATATGTTACCAGCAGAAATATCCTTAAAGCATTGCTACAGGAAGTCCCCCAAACTGAAAGGAAATGAATAAAGAAATTTGATATTAGAGGAGGGAAAAAAGGAAAGAAGGAAGGAAGGAAGGAAGGAAGGAAGGAAGGAAGGAAGGAAGGAAGGAAAGACACAGTAAGCAAAAGCATGGGTAAATTAAGACTTCTTTTCAGTTTTCCTTTTTTTAATTGAGATATATTTGACATATAACAATCTGCAAATTTAAGGTATACAGCATGTTATTTCGTACATTTATCTATTGCAATATGATTACCACCAAAGTGTTAGCCAACAGCTGCCTCATATCATATAAGCTACAGTGATCAAGACTGTGTGTTTTTTAAGAGTTATGGACACATAGACCAATGAATCAGAAATAGAGAATCAAGACGCCTCGACATAGGTTAACTGATTTTTGAAAAACATGTAAAAGTTGAAAAAGGCCTTTTCAAAAAATAGTGCTGGAACATTTGAGCATCCATGAATGAAAAAAAAATCACCAAAGATCCCAAATAGCCAAAGCAATCCTACGAAAAAGAACAAGGCCTGAGATATTACACTGCCTGGTTTCACAATATATTACAAAGCAATAACAATCCAAACAGCATGGTGTTGGCATAAAAACAGACACACAGACCAATGAAACAAATCTGAGAGCCCAGAAATAAACCCACCTATATATGGGCAAATAATTTTCAACAAAGAATCCAAAAACATGCAATGCAGAAAAGAAAGCCTCTTCGGTAAATGGTGTGGGAAAATCGGAATACCACATGCAAAAGAATCAAACTGGACTGCTATCTATCACCACACACCAAAATTAACACAAAATAGGTCAAAGACCAAAATAGAAAAACTGCAACAATAAATTGCATAGAAGAAAACATAGGTACTGAACTCAAGAACCTTACATTTAGAGAGGATTTTATGAATTTGTTCTTTAAGGCAAGAGAAGTAGAAGCAGAAAGAAATGAATGGGACTATATCAAACTAAAAAGCTTCTTCTGCACAGCAAAAGAAACCATTAACAAGTCAAAGAGACAACCATCCAAATGGGAGAATATATTTGCAAACAAAGTTTCCAATAAAGGGCTAATATCCAATATATACAAAACACTCACACCACTCGATAACAACAAAAACACAAATAATCCCATTAAAAAATGGTCAGAGGACCTGAACAGATACTTCTCCCAAGAAGACATACAAACAGCCAACAGACATATAAAAAGATGCTCAACCTGACTAGCTATTGGGAAAATGGAAATTGAAACCACAATGAGATATCACCTCACACCTGTTAAAATGGCTATTATCAATGGAACAAGTAATAACAAGTATTGCATAGGATGGGGGAAAAAGGAACCCTCATACACTGCTGGTGGGTGTGTAAATTGGTACAGCCACTATGGATAACAGTATGGACATTCCACAAAAAATTAAGACCAGAAATACCATATGACCCAGAAATCCCTCTTCTGGGTGTCTACCCAGTAAATTTGAAAATATTTACTTGGAAAGATATATGGACTTGATGTTCATTGCAGTATTATTTACAGTAGCCCAGATGTTAAAACCACCTAAGTGCCCTTCAATAGATGATTGGATAAAGAAGATGTGGTACATATATATAATGGAATATTACTTAGCCATAAGAAAAGATGAAATGCTGCCATTTGCACAACACAGATGTATCTAGAGATAATCATGCTAAGAGAGATAAGTCAAATAGAAAAAGACGAGAACCATATGATTTCACTCATATGTAGGATATAAAAATGAAAGCAAGAAATGAACAAGATAAACAAACAAAAACTCATAGACACAGACAAGAGTTTAGTGGTTACCAGGGTTGAGGTGGTGGGGGAGGTAGATAAGAATAAAGGGGGTCAAATACATGGTAACAGAAAAAAATTTAACTTTGAGTGGTGAAAATACAATGCAATATATATATGATATATTATCGAATTATACAGTCGAAACCTATATAATTTTATTAGCTGATGTCACCATAATAAATTTAATACAATAAAGAATAACCATATATGCAAATAATATTTTTGCATCTATCTTTTCAATATTTATTATTCATTTCTTTCACGTATTATATTCACAGAAACTGCCTCAGCAGCTCAAAATAATGGGGATAAAGAACATTTTTGCCATCTTCAGTCTTAAGATGAACTTGTTGAGTATTTCTCCATTTTTGTATTCTTTTGATTTTAAATAGATATGGATTCCACAAGTCTCTACCCGCAATTCCAAAATTCAAGCAACTTTGCTAATTATTTTTTCTAAGTTTGAGGCTTACACTCATTGAATGACAAACTTTGTTATGAATGGGTATGAGATTATTTATTACCTTTATTTATTCCACATTGTAAAAGTAGTTACAGATTTTGCTGTATGTTTGATTACAAAAAGCTGCTTCTGAGCACTCTGGAGGTGTTAGGAATCACATGGTGCATGCAGCATATTAAGTTTTTAAATTCTGGGAATTCCAAGTGTCCCATTTGTTTTGGATAAAGGAATTTGGATCAATATTTTTTATTTTATTGATGTACCTCCTGTGTCCTCAAGGGTGTTGGGTTTGTCAAATGGATTAAACAGTATAAATGATTATTACTTATTTTATTTAGCCTTTTGTCATGGTCTGTTGACTGTTAATAATCACCAAAAGCAAACTGATATCAACCTCAACAAATCTAAACTTTTGCAAACATTCCTCATTTAAACAGCACTACCACATCAACCAGATCAAGGCTAACAACCAGCTGCAGGCTTTGGTAGTTTTTCAACTAACAGGATAGCATGTCAATAATATTTATGAATATAGATATTTTCCTTTATTCAAAATAGAGTTTACTACAACATCTGTGGCAGATGAGTGTACTCAAAAAATTAGATTTTTATTGCAAGGGCCTTTGCAGATATTCTTTTAAGCTCTAACCCTCCTTATTGTTGCATCCTTTTCTTCTGGCTTAGTTCCTTCCCCCATGTCTTCCTCAGTACCTTTTCCATTCCTGAATACTGAGTCTTATTTCTATCATGAGATTAGTGAGGCTTATAAACAGCATAATAATCTAGACAATGATAAAGGCTCAATTACACTCATGATAGAATTATTTAAAATAGGAACTTTTCTAATTATTTAAAATAAGAACTTTTTTCTCCCAGTTACATATTAGAATCTCTTTTAAACTGGGAATATCAAAGATCCTTCTCTTACATCTCTAAATAGTCCCAAAATAATTTCCTCTCCAGTTTTAGCAGACTCAGATTCAACAAATATTTCTTGAACACCAGCTAACATTTATTGAGAAATATGGTCTTTCATGTGTTGTTCTAAAAACTTCCATCCATACATTCATTTACTCTTCACAACTCTGTGAGATAGATATTAGAATTATTCCCATTTTACAGATAAGAGACGCACAGAGAGGTCAAATAATTTTCCCAACATCACACAGTTGAACACAAGCAGTGGGACTGTGGAGCCCACATTATTAACCTGTACTTCCACTGCTTACTATGGACTAAGCACTGTGCAAACCTTTTGAGAATGCTGTTTTACTTAATCCTCAAAATACCTGGAATATATGTTATTATCATTTGATGAAAAACAAACTGATATATAAGAAAACTCTAGAGTAAACCAAATACAAATCACAAACATGGACTGAAACTCAGAAGAGAAAAGATGGAATAGCATCGTTGAACTCCTGTAATGTTCCAAGCACTCCAGATAAGGTTGAAAGTAGTTAAATAAATTTCCCAAGATTCTATGACTAGGCTAGGATATAATCCCAGGTTGGCCTGGCCTAACACCGAAGGCTTTTCCTTCAGCAGGAATGTGGCATGATAGACATGAAGACTGCCAAGGAAGAAGAAGGCAAGAAGAGAACCTTGAGCATGTAGGGTTTATTGTGACCCTCTCCTTCATGGAACTTTCCTGATAAACTTTTATTTTCTAGATTTCATAAACATATCCTTTTCCTGTCCTCTGCCCCAGTCTTTTCTTTACTTTTATTTTTTCCCACCCTGTTGTACCTCTTTTGGTCTCTTGGGCTACAGCTTCAGTGCCATCCCAAAGCATCAGAAAGGAGGAGGACAAAATGCGGACTACAGGAGGGGGATGTAAGATAAAACAATCATACCTGGTTCAGCAGGTTCTCTGATCAGGAGAATAAGAGAAGGCGGAGTCTCTGCAACACCTTTCTTTGTCCTGATGCTTCAACTTTCTTTCATATACACTCCTGAAGTCTTTTTCTAACTAGCCTGGCCATCTTAGGAGGATCCTGAGTCAAAGACATTTGAATAAAGTGAGTGGATTCTGTTATCTGCTATATTCCTCTTCAAGTGGTTAATTCTCTTATGTTTACTCTGTCTAATACATTCACCTTCCTATTCCTCTCTACACCTAATAACCCAAACTCCTATCAACATTTTCCACATTTGACTCATTCTGTGGAGACTCAGACCAATATCACTTACTTCATCTTTTCCACTTGTAGTTGGTCTCTTTATTTATTCATAATCTGCCTGCCCTCCCTACAATGTTTATGAACTTTGATTCCTAATCTATCTTTTCTATATGATACTTATCTTTACCTAATCTTCTCTCATTGGTTTTGTTGTCTATACAGCCAATTTATCCTACCAAATGTCATCCATCTTATCCACAGCAGTTCCAATGTCTCTGCATGTAATCTAACTTCCTCACGTTTTATCTCATCTCTGTGGATCTCCTCACTTTCCGACATTTGATGTCTGTTTTCATTACATATTATTCCAACTCTGTCAGATTTTCTGGTAATCTAGTTAAATTCTCTATTCCTGATCATTTCTATCCAACTCCATTTTACATTCTGCCTTCTTCATATTTCATTCATATCACCTACAATTCATCTGATTTGCCCATATCATAACTTCTTTTTCCCACCCATCCATGCATACATACAAATATTATAATATCTTTACTAATCGGTTACTAAAGGAGATCCTATAATAGGAATTATTGTCAAAAGAAAAGACAAAAATACCAGTGAATAAACTATGTCTGTAGAAATGTAGACTGGGAACTGAAGTGAGAGGAAGCTCGCCAAAGCAGTGAAGGGGAAAGGAAACAAGGACAACTAATGTTTCTATGAGGAGATGCCACATGAGCCAAGATTTGAAGACAACTAGAAGTTAGCCACGTTCGTGGAGATTGTATGAGCTACAGAGGTAATACATATGCTGTATGCCAAGTGCTGCAGGGTATAAAATATGATGTAGGTCGTGGCAAGAGATAAGGTTTTGGTGGTAGAAGTGGCAGGGCAGGAAGTACTTACATGCCTTGTTAAATAGCGTGAACATTATTGTGTAAGCAATGGGGTACTATAGGAAGATTTTAAGTATGGTCAGATTCGAGGGTTAGGGGAGACATTATAGGCAGTAAGACCAACTAGGAGTCCATGTGTGAGAAACTAATCTTTTTATTCAAGGATGCAGAGCATCAAATGTGAAGGTAGAGAAGATTAAATAAAGAATATGCAGGAAGGTCTGGGGCCAAGAGGGTCAAATGCCCAATGAATGGCGTATGAGGCTAGTATTGAGGAGAAAGGATCAAGGCTAAGGTTAGGAATGACAATTGTACTTTTAGATTCCCATTTATGAAGCTAGCATATAATGTAGGGATAGGTATAGCAGCTTAAATTTTCAGAGATGAGAAATTTACCCTAGATTATATGCTCCTTGAAAACTTAGTACATGCCTGGTTTACTTTTTATGTACTGCAATTCTTAGCCTGTGTTCTGGGACATAGTTGATCCACAATAAATTTTGAAATAAATAAATAGGGGGTGTGGATGTTAAGAAAGGAGTGGTGGGAAATAAAAGCCAGGGTAATGGCATTTTGTAGTTGTATTAGAGTTTTCTAGTATTGAGAGAAATGTTCAAGTATTGATCACAGAGCATAAAGAGAAAAAAACTCAGGTATAAAACTATTAGCAGATTTAATATTTTATATTCCATATATAAATGGATATTTAGTATTTATCTTTCACTGTCTGGCATATTTCACTTAGTAAGATGCCCTTAAGGTCTATCCATGTTGTTGCAAATGGCAGGATTTTCTTCTTTTCTATGAGTAAATTTTATATATTATATATTCTTTATCCATTCATCCACTGATGGACAGTTCTGTTGTTCCCATGTCTTGGATTCTCGCAGACACAGAAAGAAGAACAGTGAGTGTCAGGGCTGAGGGTTAGGAAATTGAGGAGATGTTGGCCCAGAGTACAGACTTTTAGTTATAGATGAATATATGTTCTGGGGATATAATGTACAATATTATATGTACAGTTAACAATAATGTACTGTAAATTTGAAGGTCGCAATGACAGTAGAGCTTTAGTGTTCACCACAACAACAAAATGGTAATTATGTGAGGTAAAGGGTGCATTAACTAACCTTATTGTGGTACGTTTCACAATATATACTTGTACCAAATCGTCACATTGTACAACTTAAATTTCCACGATGTTATATGTCAATTAATGTTAATAAAAATGGGAAAAAAATCATTCAAGGGTTGAAGTCTGATATGTGAACACATTCTGCTCCTGCTAACCTCATAGAAACAGGCCTAATCTAAAAAGTAAAGAATCTGCTGAAGGGAAACAGTACCCAGCTGTATAGCTGATTCTCCCTACATTCTCTGTTATAATCTCTATACTCCCTTCCAGTGATAAAACCAAACAGGGACAGTAGGGGAATAATAACCATTTCCTCATATCAACTCCCATGTGGAAATGTCACTATTAGATCCAGAAGAGGCTTGAAGTTTGAAAGGGCAAATTTTACTTTTGATAGTAGGGTAAACAAATAGAGCACTCCACTAAATGTATGCTTCAATATTGCTCTCGATACTGTCAAAATAATTAAACAAGTATGTCATTAGACTAGGTGGCTTTAGCCTACGTAGCCTACGTAGATAAGGGTAAAGGAGGTCAAATATATGGTGATGGAAAGAGATTTGACTTTGGATAGTGAATACACAATGTTTAGCTTTTAACAGTACTAAAGAAGCTGCATTACTCTCATTCCAAAAGAGAACAACTTTCAGAACCATTGGAATTCTCCGTTCTCCTGCCATCCAGAATCCTCTTCTTACCTCTTCTGGTAGCCTACGTATGTAAGCAAACCAAAACTCAAGCCAGAGTTTACTGTAAATGCATTCATATATGAGAAAACTAAATTTAAAAACAACCAATCACAAACAGCCAGTTAGGCCTTTCCAAAAAGGCAACCAGTTAAGCTATAACCAGTCAAATAATATCCTTGCATTGCTTCCAGGTCTACTCTATAAAAGTCTTGCCACTAGCTCCTCTCCATGGTGCACAACTAACCACTTTCAGTTCAGCACTGCCTGATTTGAATTAATATTTCCTCAAATAAATTCTTGAAAATTTTAATGTGCCTCAGTTTAGTTTTTTTTTTTTAAATCAGGCATGCTTCTTCCCCCGAGGATGTGTTTTCTTTTCTTTCTTTTTATTTATTTATTAATTTTTTAAACATTAACTTTATTGGGTGACTTTGACTAATAAAATTATGTAGGCTTCAAGTGCACAAATTGCTAATGCAATATCTGTATATCACATTGTGTGTAGATAAGGGTAAAGGAGGTCAAATATATGGTGATGGAAAGAGATTTGACTTTGGGTAGTGAATACACAATGTTTAGCTTTTAACAGTACTAAAGAAGCTGCATTACTCTCATTCCAAAAGAGAACAACTTTCAGAACCATTGGAATTCTCAGTTCTCCTGCCATCCAGAATCCTCTTCTTAATAGGATTATCAGGTGGGTCTCAGGTCCTCCTCTGAAGTACTAGGTTATGCAGGACTTTCATTCGATAGCTGCTGAACTTTTGGGGTTATACCCTCAAAGGAAGAAACTGCTTCCCTAGATGAGCCCCAAAGATCCCTTCTCTTGGATGTAAATCCAGGATGTCTCTTACTGTCCATACTTCATGTTGCCTGAATATTTAGGAAACTCTGAGGTCCTGACTTCCTGGTTCAACCTCTTGCTATCTGCATGACCTGGAACAAGTCACTTAACTATGCCTGAGTTTCCTTAGGTGTTAAGTGAGGTTGATAATAGCACTAATTCAAGGTTCTTTTGCAAGTTAAGTGACTTATTATCTGCAAACATTTTAGAATGATGTTTGTACTAACAACACATAGCAAATACTCACTTGTGTAATATATTGTTGTTGTTCCTTCATAATGTAACTTAGTTCCCCAAAACTAAGCCACAATCCAGCTCAGAAACAAACTTTCATGTTAAAGCAGCTCAGACTCTCTTCCTATTTTTGTTTTGTAACTATGTCCTTCAGGGAAAAACTAGTGTCATCTTTACCTAGTGCTTATCAAACCATGGTTCTCCAAGTGCCAGGACAGACTCCTATCCTATCTCAAACACAAAGCTATTTATTCTTGTCCCCTATTGTCTTAGCTCTTTCCCAGATTACAGAAGAGAACAGTGGCCTCAGATCGGTGACGAATTGTATGTACTACATACATTGCATCCTACCAATATAAACACACCAAGAGAAAGGCTGGAGACTTGCTGCTGCCTCCAGAAGACACTCTACTCTCTCTCCTGAAGATCTGTGGGCAAGACCGACCCCATGGAGAGAAAAAACCAGAGTGGGAGAGTAAGTGAGTTTGTGTTGCTGGGCTTCCCAGCTCCTGTCCCAGTGCGGGCACTGTTGTTTGCCCTTTCTCTGTTGGCCTATGTGCTGGTGCTAACTGAGAACACACTCATCATTATGGCAATTAGGAACCACCCCACCCTCCACAAACCCATGTACTTCTTTCTGGCTAATATGTCCTTCCTGGAGATCTGGTATGTTACTGTCACTATTCCCAAGATGCTAGTTGGCTTTGTTGGGTCCAAACAGGGCCGTGGACAGCTAATCTCCTTTGAGGGCTGCATGACACAACTCTACTTCTTCCTGGGTCTTGCCTGCACTGAGTGTGTCCTTCTCGCTGTTATGGCCTATGATCGTTATGTGGCCATCTGCCATCCTCTCCACTACCCTATCATCGTCAGTGGCCGGCTGTGTGTGCAGCTGGCAGCCAGCTCCTGGGCTGGAGGTTTTGGCATCTCCATGGTCAAAGTTTTTTTCATTTCTCGTCTCTCTTACTGTGGCCCCAACATCATCAACCACTTTTTCTGTGATGTCTCCCCATTGCTCAACCTTTCATGCACTGACATGTCGACAGCAGAGCTTGCAGACTTTATCCTGGCCATTGTTATCCTGGTAGGACCACTCTCTGTTACTGGGGCCTCCTATGTGGCCATCACGGGTGTTATGATGCGCATTCCCTCATCCACTGGGCGCCACAAAGCCTTTTCCACCTGTGCCTCTCACCTCACTGTTGTGGTCATTTTCTATGTAGCCAGCATCTTCATCTATGCTCGGCCAAAGGCACTCTCAGCTTTTGACACCAACAAGCTAGTCTCTGTCATCTATGCTGTCATTGTACCATTGCTCAACCCCATCATTTACTGCTTGCGCAACCAAGAGGTCAAGAGAGCCCTACGCCATACTCTGCACTTGTACCAGGGCCAGGATGCTAAGCCCGGGAAAGCTAGCAGAGATGGGTAGAATGGAGGTGTTGTCTTAGAAAATGTTCTTAAACTTGAGATCTATGTCTTCCATGAAGTCCAGAGCAGTTTTCAGGGCATAATTAGGGACTAGAGTTTCAAAGACACCTCCAAGAAACTAGTTCTGGAGAAAGAACAGGGATTGATTGCAAGCTAGCAGCTAGCGTCTGAATTTCTATATAATTTACATGGAGCAGGTTCATGAATCATGCATCCTGGTGAGGTGGAAAGTGTTGACACTGAGCAGAATGCATGATTACACTTCAATATTTAAACAAGCAAACAAATGCAGAACTGGCCTCTCTCTACATGGCCTTTCCTGGGTTTGCCCTTGGTTTTAGTTTGAGGCAGAAGGTGTAGCAAAGGGAAGCAAAAGGATGAAGGCATTCAGGGAAGCATGGGCTTCATTATGGAAAAGCATCAGAAGACTCTGGATGAGTTCTTTTCTACCCATAGGCCACCGACTACAGCCTATGAGGTAAAAGGGCCCAGGAGGTGATCATTCTGGTGTGAGTTACAAGGCATGGAGATAGGAAAATGTGAATTTTTGTTTTCACCTCCTGGACTACAGAGGTTTTAGCTTCATTCCTGATTTACTGAGGTCAGTGCACACACTGAACTAGTGGCTGAGTGCAGTTGTTTATTTAATCTTCTGTCTTCCTAATTAGATTGTAAGCTCCACGGAGACAAAAATCACATTTGCTTATTCATCATTTTATTACCATGACCCAGAACAATGTCTAGCATATGGTGGCTATGAAGAAACATAATGAATGAATATAATTTGGAGCCATGTAGGCAAGGCATGACTTTCATGGTTATAGATGGGATTGGCAGGTACAAGAACTAAACCCTCATGCTTCGCTTGAGTATGGAGACGTACAAATTGGCTCAGCCTTGCTGAGAGGAAATTTGGCAACATGTGTCACAAATACTAAAAATATTGAAAACATTCAGAAATATTTGCATACATAGACATATAATTTATAAACTATCAATTGTTTAACCAATCCTCTATTTGTAGAAGTTTAGCATACGCTTGTGTTTCTCTTACTATAAATAAAATGCACTGACGTGTTCTTTCTAGTACCCGGTCATCATGACCACAGGTTATTGTGTGCAATTGGTGGCTTTCTCCTATATGACTGGTTTCACGAGCACTGTAATCAAGGTCTATTTCATTTCATATGTCGCCTTCTATGGCTCCAATGTCATGAACCGCTTTTTCTGTGACATTTCACCAATTGCCAACTGGTCTGCAAAGGCATGTCCACAACTGAGCTACTGGACTTTGCTTTGGCTACTGTCATTCTTGTCTTCCCTCTCATCATTACTGTCCTCTCCCATATCTACATTGTCTCCACCATTCTGCTCATAGCCTCCACCCAGGGAAGAAAGAAAGCCTTCTCCACCTGTGCATCCCACCTCACTGTAACCATAATTTATTACATAGCCATGATTGTCATGTATGTTCAATACAGAGCTATTGCACTATTTAATTTACTACATTAATATCAGCTGTGTATGAAGTCTTCGCACACATGCTAAATCCCTTTGTCTCCTGTCTTAAAAACCAAGATGTCAAGAATGCTACATAAAGGCTGTTGGGTTTGGCCAGTGCCTCCTGCTCAACTGAACCCTGTTGCCTTGAGTAGGAAATGGTGTCTCAGCAAGGATGTCATTCCCATGACACTCATCCTAAATGTACATGTTAGTTTGCTTTATAGATCTAGGTTCTAAAAGTAATCACACCATGAGAAAGAAAAAACAACAATTAAAAATCAAAACATGACCCATTATGTATTGCTTAATCTTGAACTATGTTTAATATATACTGCATATATTTAACCAGTACCTGAAATGACAGAGTAATAATAATAAATGTTAACATATGTAAGGTGGTATTAAACTTTTTATGGCTAATAAATTATTTTATCCTCATAACACCTCTATGAGTTAGTTATGATTAGTTACCTGATTTTACAGATCAGAAAACTGATGCATGCAAAGAGAGGTTAAATAAGCTGTCCAAGATGCACACTTAATAAATGTGAAAGCCATTATTTGAACCCAGGGAGTCTAGCTTTATGACACACTGAACTGGATTCTTTTTACATCTAAGAGTCTGTGATAATAGCTCTAGGGACACATTAGTTAACAAGCACTGATCCCTGGAAGGAATAAGCAATTCAGTCAGTAAGTTATGTGTAGATGTGATGATAGGTATTAATGGTGTGGTGGTGGCCGTGGTGGTAGTGATGGCAGTGACAGTGCTGTTTGTATTGATGATGGAATCTCATTGATATTAAAAATAACGTTGATCATGTCCCAGTCCTCTTCCAATTTTAGCCTCCTTACAGGTCTGTAAGAGCTCATTTCTCCTTATAGGGAATGGAATCAATAGTTTCATGAAAGATGAAAGAATCAGTAGTACTACAATTTTTGCAGTTGACAACTTTTGTGCTCTTGGATCCTTGTGGCTGCTATGCCATATTGTGACTGTTATCAGCAAACTAATGGAACACCATTACCTCAGTATATGTCTGAGCCGAAGACTTCAATATACCAACAGAACATATGTGCTATATACAAATCAAGTGAAAACAAATACAAAATTTTCTAAGACAAATGCGAGTGTTAGATATCATTGGGGGACCTGCTGACCAGATAAGGAAATGTAGTGTACCAGGGAGAATTCTACAATATTCATCAAACTGAGATTAAAATATGAGAGGAATAATAAGAAAGTGGTAGCGTGACTCTATATGCTGCCCATTTTAAGTGGGAGTCTAAAATCGGTCTCCTATTTTTGACCTAAGCTCCCTTCAATTTTTTTCAACATCATTGAACTAATCTTTCCTATACATTGCTCTTGTAATGTTACTCGACTATGAAGAATTCTCAATTTCAATTAAATAGGACCTACTTGTTTGATTCATTATTATTATTTTGGATCATTCTAGCATTTACAAACTCAACCTTGATTTTTACTGATCTTCAGTATGAAACATCCATTCTGATATTAGTCACCTTAATGTACTTAATAATTATATTACACTAATTCTTATGTTGCTTAACTTCATTCATTCATTCATTTACTCATTCAATATTTTTGTGTCCTTATCTCTTGCAAAGCAAAGCACTGTTATAGTGCTTTGCAAGAGATAAGGACACAAAAAAATTATAACAAATATTATAATATTATAACTAAGAGAATATAACAGTCAACAACAACAAAAAATAGATTCAGATTCTTCCTTCAAAAAGCTATAATGAGTAGGGAAGACAAAGGCACAATTTCTTTCAGAGTTATAAGTTTGATGATGCAAGTGGAATACTATGGAAGCAAATGGTAAGTAAACCAGGAATGAATAGAGAAAATGTTCCAGCAAAAGTAGCATTTAGGCTAACGCTTGAAGGAAATAGACAGATGCAAAATGGTTGGCAGTAGTTAAGGCCAGGGTTTGCAGACATAAGAAAACCCAAGCATCAAGAGATAACAGCACACTTAAAGATCTGAAATATGATTAGTATAAAATGACCTTAAAAAATAAGGTGTCACATGAGGAAGTAGATTCATGTTTACCAATCCAAATCTAACCAATCTGTGAATTTTCTCTTACTGTACAGATTTATAAATACATAATAAGTTCTACAGAGGCAATAGCAGTTTCTGCGAGTACTAGATCTTCAGCTTGTACTGCTTCTACTAGGTTAGTGAAGCAGGAACAAGCCTTGACTACAGCAGTTTTTATTCTATATGACAAATGTCAGTTTATGTTTGACTCCCTGCTACATTGTGAGCAGAAAGTAACCTTATTCCTCTTGAAACTACACCAATGATGGCTATCATCTATTTCCCATGCTTCAGTTATCTATTCTCTGTACTCCTTTGTGTATTCCATCTCCCAGGGTGTGAAAGGAATTGATCCTGTGGACTGTATCACTCTGACTCTGTTGGCCTCCAGCTTCCAATTTGGTTGGGTCAGTGGGAAGCACCAGCAGGAAATTGAAGGATTCCAGGAAAGAGATGACAAAGAGACCTTTCCCTGCTTCCCTGGGTGCTGTGACTCTGGCAATGACTATAACTCCTGC
Organism: Pteropus medius; assembly: GCF_902729225.1. Taxonomy (NCBI): domain Eukaryota; kingdom Metazoa; phylum Chordata; class Mammalia; order Chiroptera; family Pteropodidae; genus Pteropus; species Pteropus medius. The sequence continues at coordinate 66,465 of NW_024342470.1, read as the reverse complement.
AACAGGGTTGCCCCTTCCAGGACTGCAGCATTGCACTTCACTGGGTATCTGTACTGCCAATCCTTATGTGGCTCAACGTCCTTGTCGATCATCTTCACTTTACCCAACCTTGGTGCATAGTTATGACATTTAATTCTACTCCAAAGTTTCAGCAGATATTGCTTTCTGTTTCTCACTAGGATCCTGACTGTATCTGACAATCAATAAATATTAGCCAAATTGAAATAAATCTTGGTGGGAATACTGGGAATAACTAGACCACAGGAAAAGGGAACCCTCATACACTGTTGGTGGGAATGTAAATTGGTACAGCACTATGGAAAACAATATGGAGGCTCCTCAAAACAGTAAGGATAGAATTACCATATGACCTAGCTATCTCTCTTCTGGGTATTTACCCAAAAGACTTAAAAACATTTATCCGCAAAGATATATATACCTCTGTGTTCATAGCAGCACTGTTCATGGTGGCCAAGATATGGAAACAATCTAAGTGCCCTTCAACAGATGATTGGATAAAGGAGATGTGGTACATATACACAATGGAATATTACTCAGCTATAAGAAAAGATGAAATACTGCCATTTGCAACAATGTGGATGAATCTTGAGATTATCATGCTAAGGGAAATAAGTCAGAAAAAGTTGAGAACAATATTTCACTCATCTGTGGGATATAAAACTGAAAGCAACAAATGTGACAGAGATTCGTGGACACGGACAGTGAATTAGTGGCTATAAGAAGGAAGTAGGGGAGAGGGGAAGTAGATAGGGTTAAAGGCAGTCAAATATTTGGTGATAGAAAGAAATTTAACTTTGGGTGGCGAACATAATGCAATATACATATACTGTATTATTGAATCATATACTTGAAATCTATATAATTTTATTAACTAATGTCACCCCGATAATTTTAACTTTAAAAATGAAAAAAAAACTGACATAGGTTTAGATTTTGAAATAAATAACATAACCTAAGCAAATCTCATTTTCTACTTAAATATATGACAGAACTTGAATTCAAATACAAAACTATTTGTTCCACATTTAATTTTTCAAATATTTCTTCTTAAATAACTTCTACTTTTCCTCCACATGATGCCACTGACAAATTGAATTGATTCTGAGATGTCGGACCTAACACATTCAGCAAATTTAAACTCAGGTGTTGAATATATTGTTCCCAGCTTTTCTGCCACTTATTCTAAGACTGTATATGCCACTAAGAAGCATTTACTTCTTCTCAGAACCAGTAAAAGTAAGTTTACAACAGTGAATTACCCCTTCACTTTTTCCCTTTTAGGTTATACTTATCGGAGTAAAGCAGACTATATTTTAAGATCTTTTGAAGAATTTCCTCAATATATTTTTCCAGGTGCTTTTAATTCACTCACTAGGTTTCCTGTCGTCTAATAAGATAATCAGACTTCCAAAACAACTTCACCAACAATTGGGTATGTAGGAAAATAATGGGAAAGGTGATGGTCTTGGGAAGCAAATATTTAGCTTAAGACCCTGGCATTACCAGCTGTTAGTTTTGTGTTTTTCGTAGGTTATTAGAATTTCGTTGTTTTTTTTGGGGGGGGGGGTTGAGTTTCAGTTTTTAAACTTGTGAAATGTAGGTCATAACATTTATCTTCAAATGTTGGTAGGAAGATTAAATGAAAATAAATACACATGAATGCATCAGGCACAGTGTTTAACACATAATATTCTAAATTATTCAAGCAAACACAAGATAAACAGGATTACTCACAATGTCTTTAAAACTCAGCTGGAGTGCCCAAATTTCCATGATGCTTTCCTTGTTTTCTGCCAACCTCCAGCATGTTCTGACTTATCCCCACACCTATCAGGAAGAAATCATCTCTTACTGTGCTTAACTCCTGTTCAGTGTGACAATATCTTGGTTATAACCCTCTTCCAGACTCCACCTTATATTCAAATGCACATATTATTTCTCGTACTGGATTTTAAGTTGCTTATCTCACAGACAACTCTTTATTATTCTCAGTTACTAAAAATTATTTCTACTTATTATGTATTTAATGGTCAACAGATATTTATTTGATTAATAAATCCCCATCTGAATGTATGTTGTACTTTCGATTGACAGCCATAGTGCCCATACCTTCTGAATTTGGGGGCATAGTTCCCATTTAAAATATTCTGTTTTCTCTAACTTTCTCAATTTTTAGACCAAGGGAAATATCACGGATTAGATCTTCATATGAAGTTCAATACTTTCTAACATGCTGAGACTGGAAAGCTTAACACTACAGTTCTCAGGCTTTCGTTTATGTTTAGGGTATTGTTTGATGCACATATATGAGACTTTGATTAAAACATATGTAACATGCAGAGGGAGGCAGAGTCTGAGGCCAAAGTTCTGGAGCCAGCAGATTCTGGTTCATTGGCCCTGGAGAGGAAGCAGCAGCCACAGCAGCAACTTTCTCTATTGTGGTCGAGACAAGGGAGTTTGGGGGACTGAAATTTGTTCCTAGGTTTCAGCCTAAATAAAGCCCCTTACTCCAGCCCTCTGTATGATTTTACAAGGACAAAGTTGTCTTTCTGCTTAAACTAAGATGATTTCCATGATCTATAATAGAACACTGAGTGATACAATTTCTCTAGGAAAATTATTATTTATTTTGAACCTTAATTTTCTTGTTGAAAACTTGGAATATTAATAAAATTTTATAGAGTTGTTGGAAGCATTAATTTAGTTATGTAAATTCTTTTGCACGTAGCAGGCACACAACTTAATATTATTCTCTGTTTTCTGCAAAGAGTTGCTCCCATGTATTCACTAATCATGTCTTCATGGCTCTACCAATGGCAATTGTCATATTTTTGTAAATAAAGATGACCTTAGTCATTTGATTGACTAGACTGTTTTAGATAAAGGAATTAAGGTTTAGAATAATTAAAAGTTTTCTGGCATGAGAGGTGGAATGAGAGTTTAATTAATCCCTAAGGAATGTGGAATTACCCTAGAATTCCAATGTTTCAGCTACTGATAATTAAATCTTATGAATATTCATTTGGAAGCATAGTTCTTTGTAAGTGTACATGGAAAAATATCATATGAACCCCTACATGAGATGAATGATGAAAATAAGCATGTAAGTATAGTAATAACTATAATTCTATTGAACTATAATTATTTCATTTTATTTTTAATAGAGTATTAATTGAATGAATAAATTGATATGTTTATAACTTTGTGTTTTTCTAAAAATAAATTCACAAAAATTATCTTTGTTCTTGATCATAAATTTTAGTCCAGAAAGTATGTTCACATAAATGCTTTAAAGCATTCTATCCATCAATACATTCGTGATTATTCATCTTATCTCTAAAAGAAATAACAGGGAACGAAGAAAATCTCCAAATATTGAACAAGAATCTTTAGATAATGCCATCACACTTGCTGTTTTCAAACAAAGGGCTATGCGGAAGGGATGTTGCAAGTAAAACACATTCTGTCACACATTATATCTGTGTCCCCAGTCTCCCAATTAATGAGCAGGCCTGGACCAGATCTGAGACACAGTCATTTTCTCTTCCTCTGGCCTGATTCTTAGACTTTGAAAATTCTAAGCAGTCTTCTTGAACTTTCCCTCAGACCCACAATCTAATTATGTCTCTCATAGTCTTATCACTCTAATGGTAACAGGTGACATGAAAAGATTAAATTAGAGGAAAGAGAAGGTTTTAATCTAAGGCTTAGTGCAGAGATGTCATCCGCTGCCTGTTCCGTGTGTCCTTTGCCTTGTCTCCTGCTCTCCTTTGCTTTGGATCCTGACTTGTTTTCTTCTTGGATCTATAAGAAAAAACATTCTTCCTTCTAAACCTCTCCCTCAGATTGTTCTCAATAACTATTTACATGAGACACAAAAGAGAAGAGCAATGTAAAACAACCTAAAAGGAAGAGCCAAGTTTTAAAAGACTAAAAAAAAAGTCAGAACTGGGAACAGTTAAATTCTCTTCACCCAAAAGCTCTATTTCCTAGTTGTATGTGCAACTGTTTGTCTTCGATGCTTAGGAGTACTCTTCTTTTGAGTGGTGGAAGTGAAAAGATAGCTGTACTTCTCCCTAGAGCTTAGTACGTACCATTAACACTGGTAAATCATCTTTCATATATTTTAATTCTCTCAGTAGTAACCACTCTGAATAATATCAATGCTTTAAAGTAATAGGTTATGAGTGATAGTTAACTTCCCAGAGAATCAGAATGAGAAAAGAAAATGAAGTCCTGGAACTAGGATTAAGATCAATCACCAGGGTTATTTGCCACGAAACTTGCTGTTCTATTTCTCCATCTGATAATATTCTGTATCATCTCTATTTGTTGACCCATGGACATCACTGGGGAATTCTCTCTAACTTCTTTGTCATTGTTGCTTTTCAAAATCCTATAGCTTGTGTGAATCAGATCCCTAAGGAAGTGTCTTTAAAGAACATAGTTGTCTGTACTGAGCAGTGAGCTCATTGCATACTGGACCTCTCCAGCTACAGGTTCTGCCTGAGGAGTCAGAAGAGTCAACATACAAAGCCAGCCCAAGATCAGTGGTGGAGAAACAGAATGAGAGTAAGAGAGAGAGGAGTGGGAAAGAAACAACATTGAATAGATGTAGAGGGAAAAAGACATATAAAACAGAAAAATTTCTTCCATCTTGGGCTCTTATCATCCAACGGGAGCATCCAACAGGCCAAAAAGTAACCTTTGAATTTTGGATTTAAAAGTGTGACCATAAATATGAATTGAGATGATGTTGCATTTTCTTTTAATTAATAGCAGAATAATTTTTTATTTCCCTATAATCGATCTGGACCCCAGAGTCTTTCTCAGCTGACAAGAATCACAAAATAATGGAACTCTTGAGTTTCATAGAGAAGCAATTTTCCAAGATTTAGATCAGGCTATTTCAAAGTCTCTCATTTTTTCTCTTTTCCCTTTTTTTTCACCTTTTGCTTTTTGTCACCTATCTGCAACTCATTTCAGGTGGCAAGGCAAGACTCAACCAAGATGACCTACTTCACCCAGTCCCTAACCAGAAATAAACAGAAAGCATTATGGTGAGGCATCTGCTATTAATTAAATATATCAAAATGCCAACCACACATCAGGAACTGTGCTAAACACTGGATATAAGATGAACAAGTCAAAAATAGAATATAACTGATATTTCCAAGGATTTCACAAATCTAGTAGCAGTGACAGGTAAGCAAATGATGCATGTTATCATGATAAGATGCTCTAAGGTCCACATGTTACAAAATCAGATTGCTGGAGATGATGGGCAGGAGATGATGATAGTGGGGTGCTTAGGGATGGGTCTGAGTAGGCATTTGCCAGTTGGCAGTGTAGAAACAATTTCAGGCAGAAGACAGAGTACATGCAAATGCATAAAGTCTTGAAGGAGGATGTTACACTGAAGAACTGCAAATTTTCAGTGTGGCTTGAACTTGAGCTGATTATCTGGGAAAAGAAGAATATTAGGATATTAAGAATGTGGAGTTTAGATCATGAAGAACCTGCTATGCAAATAAGGAGTTCAGAGAACAGTAACCACTAAAGGATTTGAACTACATGGACACATGTTCATAAATATATTTTAATAAGATCACCCCATCTAGAGACAGGAATATTATTTAGTGTGTATACGTGTCTTCTTAAATGGACACTAGACCTTTTGCTAACCTCTCTATGGGTCCTGGTCCCTTGCACAGCATGCCCATTCTATCTCAGTTGAGACTTGAACTTTTTATATTTCTTTCCATCTTATCCTCCACCCTAATTATTCAATGTCCCCCGTTATTTGCAATATTGCCCTCATTCTCTTCCAACTTCTTCCTTCTTGAGAAAACCTATTTTACTATTGTAGCAACTTCCAAGGATGTACATCAATTCTATTCCTTTGACTCAGCAGGTAAGCCCTTCCTCTGACTGAGCCAACACACTCTTCATAACAAAGCCCTTCGGAGTTAAGAAATGTGCAGTGACTGGGTAGAACACACTGGGTCAGTGGTCGGATCAGAGGTTAATGTATAGTGGGGAAGGTCATATAGTTTCAGATTTTAGACATATACGGGGGTCTAATTAGGGATGCGGTGAAAAGTACTACAAATATTAGGAGGTCTTGAGTGTTATATAGACTTGGGGAGCAACTTGCTCGTGGAAAACAGCTAAAGTATTAGGTTTTGGACTAATCACATAAGTTCAGATGGGGTGTAAAGGCTAAATTCAGAAGTAAAGAATTTGGGCATAAAAAACTGGAATGAAAAGGAAAATTGGTTTAAGTATGAGAATCAGAGCCAGGGATTAGGTGAATGGGTGAGATGGTACAGGAACAGGCAGAGAGTAGAATATGGATTCACAATGACACTGAGCAGAGAGACAGGTGGGAAGTAATACTTAAAGCAGGAGAATTATTGCATAGTAGAGAGAATATATATTTTGGAAACTGACAGTTTTAGGTAATAATTCCATGACTTTCGATGTTTACTTGTATAAATATAGCCAAATTATTTGCCTTATTATTTGTAATTTGAAACCAATAATATCTTCCAAATTTGTTTGTGTGAGAATTAAGTGAGATAAAGTATGGAAAGAACCTAGTACAAATTCTGCCAAATGATAGGTACCCAACAAAAGATAAATGTTTACTATTGAACAGTTTATACAGGCAAAGACAGAGATGAGGAGCAAAGATGATGAAAGCCAAGTAGGAAAACCAGGTGAGTGCTCAGCAGGAGGAAAGTGTAGGACAGTAGTCTCCTGTGGCCTTCATTCACACGCCCAAATGGTGGGTTATATGTAGAGATCTAGGTCATGCCTGAAGCAATAAACTTACTCAAGGTTTCAAGAATATAACATGAATCTTAAAATTCAAAGGAGCTCAGGTAATATCAGATAACATGTGAATGGGACTTGTCTTTTTTCCACATGCAGTCAGTGTGACAAGAGATAGTCTGTCAGGTGTAGCAGAACTCACTGTGTTGGAAATAAGAATTAGAAAAAAATTTTGGGAAAAGTGTGAAGTAAGAAGGCTAATCATGTACAGCCTTATAATCTGATCTTGTCTCGATCCATTCACACCACTCTTTTCTAATAGAAATGCAAATCATTTGATCATTAACTTTTTCTTTCTTTATCTGTCCTTTACATTTGCTATTTTCTCTTCTCCATATTTCTCCCCTCTCCAAAATTCTACAATGCTTCGTATCAGTTCAAATGACACCTCCTTGGTGAAAGCTTTCTGGGTCCCTCTGACAGAAAGAATTATTATCCACTCTGGGCTCACAATACTCAATTATCTATTGCAATGCTTAAGACATTATATTCTAACTCTCCATTCCTTTCTCTGCCTCCTTTATTAGACAGTTCCAGTGTCTATTTGTCTTGGAGTTTTCAGTGCCTGGGACTACCTGACCCTTGGTAGAGTTAAAGGTGTGGGGACTGGTGTTAGGAGAGTGGTTAGGGAACTAACATTTTATAGATGAGAAAGATATTACCAGAAAGGTATCAGCAGTAGAAAGTTAGCAGTCAAAAGTAAGGACAAAACAGGGTTAACTGATCATACGATATTCTAAAGCAGATACAAAAATATGAACAGCAAAGAAGGATTGTTTTTAGGAAGAGAAATGATTAATCACCCTCAAAAGCTTTAGAAAATGACTCAGAAGAATCTGATGAAGGAAGGAGATTTGAGTTTGGGCGGTAACCACAATGCAATATACAGATGATGAATTATATAACTGTACATTTTAAATCTATATCATTTTACTAACCAATGTCATCCCAAATAAATTTAATAAAATATAAAAAAATAATCTGCTAGTATAATTCTTACAACACCAATAAGATCAGGTCACTCAACTGCTCAAAATCATCCAAAGTGGACCCACTCCACTCAGAATAAAAGCCAACATGATTACAACTGCTTTGAAAAGACCATGGTGATCTGCTCACCATCATCTCCCCCACCCCTACTTCTCTGACTTCCTTTCCCGCTTCCATTCACTCTACTCCAACCACACTGGATTCCTTGTTGTACCTCACACTGAAACTCAACTTAGGGTCTTTGAATTACCTATTCCCTTTGTGTGGAAAGCATTTCCACCTGACAGCAAGATGGCTAATGCCTTCACCTTCTTCTGACTCTGCTCCAAGCGGTTTACCTTGGTCAACCTATTTAGAATATGAACCTACCACTACCCTTTAACTTGTTCTGTTTTCTCACCAGAACTTTTCAATTTCTACATTTATAATTTTCTTGCATTTATTCAAAGTCTTGAGAAGGAATCTATTTACAGCTTGTATTCCTCCACTGGGATGTAACTTCTTGAGATTATGGGTTTTGGCCTGTTTTTGTTTTGTTTTGTTTTGTTCAGTGAGCTATTTCAAGCATCTAGAGTAGTGCCTGTCACATAGTAGGTGCTCAGTGACTGTTTATGAAAAGAATGAATTAAATGTACAGAAAGAGATGGTATTTCTAATAGATGAGTCTCCTGAGAAATGAGATGTAAAGCAGATGGAGGAACTGACCTCACAAAAAGAGTAAAGATGAAATGAGCAGAGATGTCAGGTGAGCAGAGATGTCAGAAGGTGAGTATAATGATTTGATAGTGGGAAATTGAATGAATACACATTTCAGAGGCTCATTTGTCTTTGTAAATTAAAAACTGAAATTGTCTGCTGGGATTTGGAGGAGGGAATAGGGTGGTGAATTGATCACAGAGCAAGACTCTTTGGGAAAAGTAGGGAGTGAATTGACTTAAAACAGTGAGGCTAGCCAGATTATTTGTGACCCAGTTGACCATAAATTTATGCTGATATCTGTCTCTTTTGTTATTTTTCTCCAGCATAATCTGGGCTCAGCTCCCCAGGCACAGATAAGAAAAAAGCCCCATTGCATTCTTTGAAAGCCACCTCTGAAGGCAGTGCTAGCACCTCATCCAATGTGCTACCTAGCATGTGTTTTTCTTATGGCTGTACCACATTGGACTGTAATGGGTTGTTTACTTGTTTTATTTTCTTCTCAAAACTCTGAATAGGGAAACCTGACTTTTTCATCTTGATATTTTCAGTATACAGGATGGGACCAAGCCCCCAATGAGTATTCATAGATCTTTATCTTAACAATGTTATAAATTGTATATATTCATGATTTGCTGGATTTTTTAATATTATAGCCTTTTTTTCTTTTTACTTTTAAGGGAACTGATGTTTAGAAAAGTTGAGGTTTGCTTTAGATTTTGAAGTTGGTAAGAGGTAAATAAGACTAGAATTCAAGTCTTCCAATTATTCTGTAGTTTTTTTGTTTTGTTGTTTTATTTGGTTTATGCTTTAGGACACTCTGAACATTGGGACTCCTTTTGTTCATGTTGAGTCTCTTATTATGCTACTCTTTTGTTTTCTATGATTCCTAAAAAATCAGACATGAAGGATTATACATTCACATGTGAAAATTCCTTCACAAACTTGTTCTGTAATTGTTCATATTTAGTCTATGTGCTTCCATACTGCCTCACACCTCTTGGGCAAAAGGACCTCCCTGAGAGCGTAGTTAAAATTATTAAAGGATCCTTCTATTTAGTGGAGAAAGAAGTCAAATTGGAGTTCTGTTTCACTGTGTCCATTTTTCCAACACATAAAAAACTACTTTACTATAGTGTCTTTTATTGATCAGGGAGTTTTAGGCCATAAAGTACATATAAATCAGAAATAATACTGAAATTGAGGAAATTCCATACCTTATTCTTCTTTTCAGTTTCCTAATTTTGTATTTCCCTTTCCAGGGCATCTCTATTGGCCTTGAATAGTATATTTCTTAGATTAATTTTATGTATAATCTTAAGCCAACTTTTATCTCTACTTCTCTCATTCTTCTCTACCCACTTGTTAAGAAGGTGTTTTTTAATCAGTTCTCTCCTTAGACCATACTGTGCCCTGGAAGCCCAGGACCCTTCTGAGTTGTCAAATCTTCCCACTCCCCACTCCCAAGGCAGCTCCTCAAATGCAACTTGTCTTCAAACAGTGTCCATAATAAAGAGAAGTTCCAGAGTCAAGGAGCAGATTGAATAATAGTTACTTCTTCCTGCAATATAAAAATTTTGAGCCAGTCTTGGAAGTAGATATAGATGAATGCACAAATTAATTGGAGATCAAATGTGAACTTTTATATCATATACAATACATAAATGTAAGCATATTTTATATACATATAACTTATGTATATGTATATATGTATATATAACTATTATATATGTATATATATAAAAACTATTGTATATGTGTATATAAAAACTATTATGTATGTATCTATAATTATTATATATAGTAACACATGTTATATATTAATGTTATGTTATATAATAGTTATATATAATATATATAAAATAGTTATAGATAAATATATAACTATTATTATTAGTGTTCTTTGGACCCATCTAAATACTGAAAATGTATTTAATTATTCTAAGAGGGTAAATATTCCTTCACTCAATTTTTTAAGCAATGACCCACAAATAGGCAGAAAATTGTTAGCCACCTTTATCATAGTCTTCGAAAGACTTACAACATAGTGTTAGCAATTCTCCTAGCCAGGAAGGTCTTTTCTAGTTAATATTTTGCTTTCATTTTCTCCAGATTTTGAACTTCCCTGTTTCCCTGCTCTGCTTCCTGGACCATTCTTGGAATATGTTCCAGTCACCATGGTCTCCTACCTTACGGCTGCCCCTGAAATCTGGGAATATGCCAATAAGGAAAATATTTACTCCTAGTTCTATCTGAAGATCTTTCTGACCCAGATCCAAAGGTCTGAACCCTGACTATGACCTCGAGATTCTGTTTTGAGATTCCTAGCTTTGTATGTATGTGGTGGATTTGTTTTTGGTTCTTGCTCTGACACCTGATTTTCTGGAGAGGATTTTGTGGCCTCTTATAATTCCCAAACAATACCCTAGGTCCAGATAATGGTTCTAGGGTTAAGTTTAATGATAATTACCTGTAGCCTAAGGGCCCCTTGCTGCTAATGTTGATCTCAGTCTTCAGTTTGGTGCTACTCTCATTAAATCCTTTGTCTTTCAGCATCCTAACTATGTGGAAGGAAAACATCACCCATATTCCTGAGTTCATCCTGGTGGGTTTCCCTACCTCCCATTGGCTACAGGTTCTGCTCTTTCTCCTCTTCCTCATCACCTACTTGTTTGTGCTGCTGGAGAATTTGGTCATCATCTTCACTGTATGGGTCACTGGGTCCTTGCACAAGCCCATGTACTATTTTCTGGGCACCCTGTCTTTTCTGGAGACCTGCTATATATCTGTCACAGTCCCCAAGATGCTGGCTGGATTCCTACTTTGCCCCAATACCATCTCCTTCCTGGGATGCATGACCCAGCTCTATTTCTTTATGGCACTTGCCTGTACTGAATGTGTGCTCTTGGCTGCCATGGCCTATGACCGTTACGTGGCCATATGTTGGCCGCTCCGCTATCCACTCATGATGACCACAGAATTTTGTGTTCAGCTGACCTTCAGTTCCTGGGTGAGTGGCTTCACCGTCTCCATGGTAAAGGTTTACTTCATCTCCCAAGTTTCCTTCTGTGGCAATAATATCATAAACCATTTTTTCTGCGATGTGTCCCCCATCCTCAAACTGGCCTGCATGGACTTTTCCATCGCTGAGATGGTAGACTTTGTGCTTGCCATCATCATCCTTGTGTTTCCTCTCTCAGCCACTGTTATTTCTTACGCCTTCATTGTCTCTACCATCCTGCTCATTCCCTCTGCCACTGGACGGCGGAAGGCCTTCTCCACCTGTGGCTCTCACCTTACAGTGGTGGTCATCTTCTACACAGCTGTGATCTTCATGTATGTTCGACCTCGGGCCATTGCTTCTTTCAATTATAACAAATTGGTCTCAGCCATATATGCAGTCTTCACTCCCATGCTCAACCCTATTATCTACTGTCTGAGGAACAAAGAAGTCAAAGATGCCATCAGAAAAACCATGGCAAATGGTTGAGACCTTTTCTTGAGAGATTCTCTTTGCTGAGAGACCTGTATGTTCCTTCTCTGTTCATCATTTGACTTAACCTCAAAAAACACCTTAATTTGGTGTAAGTCTACAATTATAAACATACTAACATAGTATATTAATTTAAGGATAAGGAGCCAGACATCAAAGAAAATCCCTTTTTCTGCTAGGCCTTAATTAGTGCTTCCTTTTATAAGAAACTGAGTGAAATAAACAGAACTCTAAGAGACATATTAGTAAAAGAGTTATAAATTAATTTTATTTTTATAAATATATTAAGAAAAATAAGTTATTATCCAACTAGTTTTTAGAATTCTATTGGTGACATTTTTCCATTTTGATTTTGTTTTGTTTTGTTTTAAAAGTCCTCTCTATCTTAGTAGAAGTATACCAATAGAGGTTCTACCATAGTCAATTTCATGGCAATGGCCTGTTTATTGTTTCCAAGGGAGTTAGGAGACTAGTTCCTTCTATAATCAATTAACCTTGATAATATCTCATTTTAATTACTTTTTAAAATTTTGGAAAATATGAGAGACAAACTTCTTTGCAGTCATTTTTCTGCAAAACTTGTCATGGCAGAGAGAAAACCAAAAAACAAACAAACAAAAATCATATATGTACTATTATATATAATATACACAAATGTAGACATTCCAACAAAGAGAACTAAGGCATGAAATTTTATATATAATTATGCTATATAAATGTATATATATTTTTTCATACTTTAATTCTCTTTGTTGGAACTTCTGTACATGTAATTTTTCTGATGTAATAGTTGGGGGCTAGCCCTAATAAAAGACTAATGATAACTCATTAAAGCCCATGCCTTTTGGGGTAAAGGAAGCATTAGCATTGACAAGAGGCCATGTGCTTTGTTTAGATGGTTGTTGGCCCGGATGTGCAGGGTTTTCCCAGGTTTCCCAGAGAATTCTCGTTCTCTTTTGTTTTTATTTTATTTTGGAAAGGTGGATGCAATGCCCTAAGAAGTGGTATATGCTTTCCTTTAGCCATTATAAAGTCACAGAAGAGAAATTGCGTCTGTCTGGCTCAGCAACAATATTGGATGAGTGAATTAACGAATATGGTCTGCCAAGAGTTTAAGAATGACAGGCTATTTCATCCCAGCGCTTTGGAAACCACATTTAATAAGTTTTAGTTGGGTTACTGATGTTTAAACCTTATGTGCTTTGACTTTATTTACTTTGTATCTACATGGTCTATCCATTTTGTATTATGTTTTTATAGAAGCCTGATGAGATAGTTTTAATTTAGTTTTGTATAGATTAAGATAATTTGTAAACTGTCATTTTCCAGTTTATCTAAACCTATTATAATCTCCTAGTCTTCATTACTATTAGCTTAAACACTGTGTGTTCCTAATGATATGAACCATTTCCCTTTAGTCAAAAAAGTAGTATGGGCCTTGACTCTCACATAGACACTAAAAATAATACATACGCTTTACCTTGAATCATGTAAGTTTTTATCCCAATACTAAAATTTTCTAGTCTTTTGTAGAAAAGATAGATTGATAAAAGGTAGATAAGGGTAAAGGGGGTCAAATATATGCTGACAAAAGGAGATTTAACTTTGAGTGGTAAACACACAATACCTTATACACATGATGCATTTTCGAGTTGTACACACTTGAAGCCTATATAATGTTATTATCTATGTCACCCCGATCAATTTAATTTAAAAAAATAATAATAAATTAGTGCAAAAGGAAGTTCTAGTTCAGTGGAATCATTGTTGTGTCTCCTAGTAGAAATGTTCCTTCCTTTGGAGTTAGGACCTCTAGACCAGAAAAGTTACAAGGACAGGAAGCAAAAACTGTACTCATGGCTCACTAGGGATAATAGGTAGTGAAACTACTCCCTTTTCCACCCCTTGATTTCTGGACACATGAATACTGGTAATGAGAGAGATAGCACTGTACATTGGATGGTGATTTAGAGCACATACAGCATCCTGGAGGACAATGCCTCAGCCAGGCAAAGTATTAACCACTTAGATGGGACTGTAACTGTAACTTCAAAAGGTTATTCTATTATTGTATCAAACCAGCTGCCCTAGTATGGTAGGGAAATGGTATGATCAGTGAATTACATCAGCATGGGCCAATTGCTATACTTCATTGACTGTCAAGTATACTTTATTAATCAGAAGCAAGCTGTGTGGAATACCATGACAGTGGATAAGTGCTGTCTTTTCCAGTGGGCCAGTGTAATCAATCATTACTAGCTAATGGGCTGATCACTCCATGGAATGGTGCTCTACTGGGGACTCAGTGTTGGTCTCTGCTGCTGACTACTTGGGAAATGACCATAGCCAGGCCAGCATGGATGAGCAGAGGTCCATGCTGCTGAGCCCATGTACAACCTCCATCTCTGCCACCATAGTCATTTTTTTCATGAGTCCATTGCTTTCTCCTTTTCCCCTTGCTACTTTCCAATCTTTCTACCTTTTCATTCAAAATTGTCAAAGTGTAATTTATACCCACTATCTCCACTTTACTATCTCCTCTTTACTTCTCAGATCACAGCAGTCTGGCTTCCTCTCTCACCCTCTACTTAAACCTCCACATCCAGACTCATTAACAATATCTTCACCCCCAACTTCCATGGGCTTTTATTTTATTCATATTTACTGGATTGCTGTGCTACATTTGACAATAGATCTCTCTCTTTTTGAAACTTTCTTTTCTATGGCTTCCATGAGACCATATCATCTTAGTTCTACTGGTAAGTGTATCTGTTCCTTTGTTCATGCCCTTCCTTGCCCCACTCACTGGCATTTCTTCCTTAGACTTTAATGTTTCTTAGGTTTCATCCTAAGCCCACCCATCTTATCAAAATTAATGGAAAACTGAGGTAGTAATGGATTATTCTGCTTTTTGTTCTTAAGAACTTTTAATTCATAGCAGTAGTCCTTTAAAAGATTTTAAAAATGACCAACTCTAAGGGAAATTTCACATTGTAGAACAGTGCACACTTATAATACACACAAATAAAATTGAAATAGATGTTTTCTGAAAACTAAAATAACACGTTCATAAGAGATGCTATTTTCTTTTCTATTTTAGGTGGGTTTTTTTTTCTTTTCAGCCAAGTTTATTCCTCCCCACTTTCTTTGTTCTTAAGAATTTTATTTTATTTTATTTTATTATTAGTTTCAAGTATACAGTAAATTGGTTAGACATTTATATAGTTTATAAAATGATCTCCCCAATCACTCTATCACCCATCTGGCTCTACACATAGCTATTACATTATTGCTGACTACATTTCCCACTCTGTGACCATCTCTCAACTACTACTTTGTACTTCTTTAGCCCTTCATCCCTTTGTCCCAGTTCCCCAATGCCCCTTTCGCCATGGACAGTGATGCAAAAATCTTCAACAAAATATTAGTAAACCTAATATTTGGCAATACATTAAAAATATCATACACCATGATCAAGTTGGATTTATCCTGGGTTGCAAGGTTGGTACAATATCTGCAAATCAATTAATGTGTTACAAATTAACAAATTGAAAGATAAAAATCACAAGATCATACCAAGAGATGCAGAAAAAGCATTCAACAAAATCCAGCATATATTTATGATAAAAACTCTCAGCAAAGTGGGAATAGAGGAAACATATCTCAACATAAAAAAGGCCATATATGACAAACCTACAGCTAACAACATACTCAATGGGGAAGGTGAAAAGTGTTTTCCTTAAGATCAAGAACAAGACAAGGATGCCCACTTTCACCACTCCTCTTCAACATTGTATTGGAAGTCTTAACTACAGCAATCAGACAAGAAAGAGAAATAAAAGACATCAAGAGTGGAAAGGAAGAAGTAAAACTCTCATTATTTGCAGATGGCATGATACTATACAGAGAGAATTCTAAAGATTCCACAAAAAAATTTTTTAGAACTCATCAGTGAATTCAGTTAAGTAGCAGGATACAAAATTTATATTCAGAGGTCATTTGCATTTTTATACACTAATGATGAACTATCAGAAAGAGAAATTAAGAAAACAATCCATTTACAATGGCATCAAAAAACAAAATACCTACCCAGGAATCAAATTAACCAAGGAAGTAGAAGATCTGTTCTCAGAAAATTACAAGTCATTGAAAAGAGAAATTGAAGAAGATACAAATATATGGAACCATATACAATGCTCATGGGTAGGAAGAATCAACATCATTAAAGTGGGCATAGTACCCAAAGCAATCTATAGATTCAATGCAATCTTTATTCTGGTTTTAATAAATACTTGTGGCAACCCATTAAATATATCCATTGTCCACTAATGTATTACACATCACAGTTTCAAAAGAATTGTCTTAAGCAGTGATTATTTGGCTATTGCTGTTGCAGGCTTTTAAAAATTATCAGTGTACTCTCCTCACACTGTATATAAAGAAAATATATTTCTCATTTAATTTTCACTATCCTTACTTGTGCTTCACAGCCCATGAATCTTCCTCTATGTATTCAGGGTTAACCTACTTCCATATCCACTCTGGATGGAAATTCATGAATGGAAAATTTACTGCCACCCAGTGGTCTTGAAATCAAGTTATACTTGATAGGTCATGAGCCAGTGGTCCAGACACAATTGATCTCATCACATTTTTCCTCTGCCGCCAGCTAGATGTAATGTCTCCTTTGTGAAAACAAGCCATTATACAGTCTTTGGCTTCTTTCTATCCAAGATGGCCCTGCCAGGTGGGCTGACTTTCTGCTCTGACATATCTGTTCCAATAGGCAGTTCTAGGACTACTTCTTCAACCCTTCTCAGGGATATCAGCTGTTAGCCCTGAGTCCCAGTCATTTTCCCATGATCCTTTTACCTTCTCTAACTCGTTCTAAACCTCTTCCGTATCAGTTTAGATCCAGCCATCTTATTCCTTGCTTATTCCTGATGAACAGCAATGTAAAGACTTTGAATACTGTTTCTTGTTTGGCTTCAGAGCACTGGACCAGTGACTGATTTCCTTCTGATGCACCTATCCAACTGGATATTCTGACACAAACTGCACCGTGAAAGAGCTCGAACAATGTTATGCCAGATAAGACACTCAGCTATGCAGACAGCTATTGTGGCTTCATTCAGTCTTCCGACTTGCATAGTATATAGTGCTGCCTTTGTCTGGCCTCGTCTCAACTGTCTTGTCTCTGTGATGATGAGGTCTCATCATGCCTTACTCTTGAGCACTGCCATTGAGCCCTGATTCTTTGATCCAGTGAAAGTTTAGGAAGGGACTAGGACTGTGGGTGTAACATGATCTAAAATAATCTCTTAACATTTCCTTCCTACTTAGAAGGATGATAAAGAAACACTTGGAAATATAAAGAAAAAGATAATTATTCATTCTGCACCTTGATGAAGTGAAAGTGAAAGTCTGCTGAATGAAAGTAAACTAGGAAAAAGAAAAAAAACAAGCTTGCTACTAAAGGGAGAACTCTGTATTTTTACATAGCTATATAATAATATGTTAGCATCTTTTTCTAGACAGCTTTGGTAGGAACTTGGAGATGGAAATGTTAGAAAATCCAGTGTCTTAAATGTTCACAAGAATTTTAAAAAATCAGACATATTTGTTTTTCCAATGAGATCTTCAATTTCAGGATATATTGCTCTACGAATGTCAACTTTTGATTTCTCTATTTCTGCTGATGTGTAATAGGAATAAACATCAATGGGAACAGAAAACCAAACCTATTTTACTGAATTCATCTGGCTGGGCCTTTCTTCAGATCAGTAGACTCAGATCGTGCTGTTCATAGTATTTCTCATCATCTACCTGCTGACTGTGTTTGGGAATCTGCTCATCATTGTGCTGATTCACACTGATTCTCAACTTCATACCCAATGCACTTTTTCCTTAAAAACCTATCATTTATTGACCTCTTTCTCTACAACAATTATCCCCCAGATGTTATTCCATTTGCTGGTAATGAGAAAGACCATCTCCTTTGCTGGGTGTTCAATACAGATATTTTTTTTCCCTAGTAGCTGGAGCTACAGTGACTTCCCTCCTAGCTGTGATGTCCTATGATCACTACGTGGCTGTCTGCAAGCTCCTTCACTACTCTACTATCATGACCCAGAGGACCATAGGATCTTGGGGCACACTGGTGTCTCTAGTAGACACAACATTTACTTTATGTCTCTCATACCATGGACAGAACATAATTCATCATTATTTTTGTGAACCTCCTGCACTCTTGAAATTGGCTTCAGAAGAAACCTACAAAGCAGAAATGGCCATTTTTACAATGGGTGTGGTCATCCTCCTTGGTCCTCTCTCCCTTAACCTTTTCTCCTACTGGAATATTATCTGTACTGTGATTCAAGTACAGTCAGGTGAGGGGAGGTTCAAGATCTTCTCTACCTGTGGTTCTCATTTCATTGTTGTTGTCTTCTTCTACGGCTCAACAATATTTACCTACATGCGTCCAATTTCTAAGAAATGAATGAGGAGGATAAGGTGATCTCCGTGTTCTACTCAGTCATAACATTGATGATGAACCCATTCATTTACGGCCTGAGAAACAAGGATGTGAAGGAGGCATTTAGTAAAGTATTTGGAAGATAGAGCCTCTCAGAGGCAATGACATTTATATTGATATACAATTGTGAGATGAAAACATTCCAAAGTGGTTCAATATCTTTAACAGCTTTCTCTCTGAACTAGCTCTAGGCTGATACATCAGTAAGGGTCATACAGGTACCTGGTACATCTAGGGTGTTTTTAAGCTTGACTACTGCATTTTGCTCATGCTTACTTTCTGTAGTTGCAGCTCATTTGTCTCAAAACTGCTTTTTTGATATTATATTATAAATTATATTTAAGTATTATATAAATATTTTTTAAAAATTAAACAGAATCTTCACTTATTATCGGTTCACTAATCAATTACCACCCAGAGATATTACCTTTCAGTTCTAAACTCCACAGTTACTTGTCAAACTCATCCCTTACCAACATCATCAACAGCCATCTGCAGGACCTGAAATTCTACTGGATGTCAATACGCTAGATTTACAATTTCCTTGAGTAAATATCAATGATATCTTGAAGCTCTGGTATGGAATCTTGTTTTTGTTTTCTGTAGAATCTCAAAATACTGCTATAACCAATTTGGCCACACGTAGGAGATCTACTGGCATAGACAATGTGTAGGATCTCATATTCCAACAAATATCTTCTATATATCACACACTGCTACACTCCAAGGACAATAGCTGGCTTGAGGGAACTATAATTGAGAAGCCACCTGCCTACATCAGAACTGTCAGGTCAGAAATCCCTGTGATCTTACCATACTACAGCTGTACCCCCTCAGACATGCTCTCTCCCTCTTCTTCAGGTTTCAGTGTGCCAGTATCCATTAAGTTCTCTTTGGGGGGATGTGGAAGAGAATGGCTGACATATGAGAAGTAATACCAAAGATGGAGACTGTTCTTGGGATGAAATGGCCACTTTGATCTTTTCTAACTATTGCTATAACCCTGTGTGATAGCAGAAGAACCACCAGAGACCTACCTATAGCTTCTCACCAATGTTCAGCATTTACACTGCCCTTCCCTTGGAACAAAATCACTGTTATCTCCTCTCCGATACTCAACTAAAGGTCTAGCTCCAAATATTAAATGAATTGACCCAACACTTGATTGGTATATATGAACACTACCAATTCTCATCTCTGGTTTCAGGGCCTGTGAGCCACGAAACATAGCTGGGGACCATCGCTGTCCTTCCCATTTCCTACCACAGTTCTCCACTTCTCCTGGCAGAAATCCTATGACCAATATATTCCATTACTTTGTACCTCACTTGCCAGACTTACATATATACCCTGACTCATCACACCCATCTGCCATGGAGCCATTTGAAGAGATTTTGTCATATTGAAATAGTGCTGCTAACCATATCTGAAGCTTTCTTTCACAAAGTGAGAAAAGGACGGGAGCACTTTATCTTTTACTCAGAGCAATTTCAACTTGGAATTCAGTTCTCACTTCATGACCTTCTCTTAAGACATCTACAAACAAAGTGATTATGGGTGAAGAATGGCATGGACAAGAGAAAACAAGATGGCCCTGATGAAAGTCAGGCTTGCCACACTAATTCCTGGTGCTGTAGCTGCAGTGTCCATGGCCTGTCCTGAGTACTGAATGCTGTTAATTCCATGTGATGATGTCCTTGTTGAATTGAGTACATCATGTATAGAATGATTCCTCATGGGAGAATAAATGTGTGCAATATGAGATTCACTATGTACATGTGATGTGTATTATTTTCAAATTATGTGCACTAACGTGTATCAACACAAGGAAACAAAAAACTGGCCCTGCACTAAAAATTCTTTGAGAAGCTATGTTATAAATAACAGCAGCTACTTTTAGACATGCTGTCGCCTTATGACCATTCAAAAGCTCACCTTACCTCTTCTTCCTTGCTTGTCATTAAGTAAAAGAGGAGTCACATCACATAATTGGAATGATCTTTGATTTATATAAAAACAATATAACTTACCTCAATAGGGAAATGGTGGAGTCAACAGGGTAAGAAAAAACAGATACTGACATATACTTTTAAATAAAAACATCTGCCCCTGGCTGGATGCCAGACTATTAATGATTTAACAGCAGAGGCAAGATTAATAACAAGTGAGAAACTAACAAGCTACTAAAGTCACCACATTCTCAGAACTGCTCATGTTTCCTTTTTATTTTATTAAAGCTATTGGAGTGACAATGGTTAATAAAATTATATAGGTTCCAAGTGTAGAATTCTATAATACATCATATGTATATTGCACTGTGTTCACTACCCAAAGTCAAATCTCCTTCCATCACCATATATTTGACCCCCTTTCCCTCTGGTAACCACTAAACTGTTGTCTGTGTTTACAGTTCTCTTTTTGTTTGTCTTGTTCATTTATTGCTTTGTTTTATATCCCATATATGAGTGAAATCAAGTGCTTCTCAACTTTTTATGCCCAAGTTATATTGCTTAGCATGATAATCTAAAGATACATGCATGTTGTTACCAATGACAATATTTCGTCTTTTCTTATGGCTAAGCAATGTTCCATCATCTATATGTACCACAACTCCCTTATCAGATTATCTATCACTTGGCCACTGTGAATAATGTGCAATGAATATTGGTGTGCATATAACTTTACTGATAAATGTTTTCAAATATTGGGGGTAGATATTCAGAAGATGGATTTCTGGGTCATATGATTATTCTATTCTTAATTGTTAGAGAATCTCCATACTGTTTTTTATAGTGGCTGTTCCTATTTACATTTTGAGTTCATATATTCAATGAATATCTAATTCATTTATTAATTAAATATTTATGAACTCTTCTAGGCACTGAATACAAAGCAATGAACAATTTTCAAAATTCTTATCCCTAATGAACCTACATTTTAGAAGATAATAAAAATAAATAAATAAGTAAAACACATATTATGTCCAATAGTAATAACTGCTATGAAGAAATAAAAAGAAGGGTAGGTACAATTTTAAGTAGGTGGTCAGGAAAGGGCTTTCTGAGAAGATGACAATTTAGTTAAAGAATGTGTTACAATTGAAAGAAAATATTTGTGCTGTGAAGAGAAGGTTGAGAATAAAGGACCCACCAAGGAGAGATTTGGGGCAGAGATTCCAGGCAGAGAGAACAGAGTCTAAATTGCTTAGATAGAAATGAGATTTTTGAGATCAGGACTGAGAAAGTTCAGTGATTGGAGGCTTATGAGTGACAAGAAAAGTAGTAATGAATGAGATCACAGAAACAGGCAGAGGCCAGGTTGGCAGGGCCTTTGCATTGCTTACCTAGGGCTGCCATAACAAATCATCATAGACCTTGTGGATCAAAACAGAAACTCACAGTTCTGGAGGCCAAAAGTCTGAAATCAAGGTATCTGTCCACTCTGCAATCTCAGGAGGCTCTAGGAGAGGTTCTAGGAGAGGAGACTTCTTTGTGTCTTCCAGCTTCTGTGCTCTGGGTATTCTTTGACTTGTGGCAGCATAACTCTTATCTCTGCCTCTTTCTTCACAATGCCTTCTTTCCTCTGTTTCTGTGTCTTTCTCTCTTAAAAAAGCATGATTGGATAAGGTCTACCCTCACCAGGGTGATCTCATCATCAGATTTCCCTTAATTGAATCTTTACAGACCTTTATTCCAAATAAAGTCACATTCTGAGGTTCCAAGTAGACATATCTTTTTGGATGACATAATTCAACCCATTACAGCCTTGGAAGTCTTGAAAAGGTGATTGATTTTATTTTATGTTCAAAAGAAAGTTATCCTGATATTTTATTTTAAAAGGTCACTTAGAGTGTTGTATAGAGAATGGATGGTAGATGGATAAGCATGGAAGCAAGGAAAGCAACCAGTAAGACTGAGCTCTATTGCAGTAGCCCAGGGGGGAGATGACGGTCTCAACGAGGGTTATAGCAGTGGAGAAGCAGAGATGGGAAGATGTGTGGGTAGACTGAATATACAACATTGAAAAAGACAGAAATGAAATATTCCCGCTAAGTCTTTGACCTAAGCAATTCTGTGATGATGGGAGAAAACTTAAGAAAGGGGGGAATTTGGTGGGAAATTCAAGACTTCTCTTTTGGAATTGTTCATATGGTTCTGTGTTATATGCTGACTTTGTTCTCAATACTTTTGTATTTAAATAGCTACAATAAAGCCTGCATTACACAATCACAGCATCTTAAACTGCATCTTCTACCTCTTGTTTTGTTTGTTTTTCTCCATTAGCAATTGAAACATTTTGTGTACAATTGCAGACAAGGGTTCTGAAATCCCCTGGCAGTTCTCAGTTTGGAAGGAATCATCTAGACAAGGCAGAATATACTGATGTCAGCTGCCTTTTGTGTTACCATGGTTACTTAAAAATGCTATTCTAAAAACTCTGACAGAGAACTTGGAGACTCCAAAGGTCTTTAGATTAGTTTGAGAAACAGTAACTGTCATCAGATAAGATTCAGGTATCTTATCTTAGTTTGTGATTACAATTTTTAAAAAAGCCCCAGGGTAGCTCTCATTGTAGAAAGGTTTAAAAAGTTAACAGTACTGATTACTCCAGAGAATTGTGCTGTATACAATGGCTCTTAGGTCC
Source organism: Pteropus medius (assembly GCF_902729225.1). Lineage (NCBI taxonomy): Eukaryota > Metazoa > Chordata > Mammalia > Chiroptera > Pteropodidae > Pteropus > Pteropus medius. Next base: position 43,249 of record NW_024342470.1, on the reverse strand, counting down.
TCAAGTTGAAAGACCTCCTTCCAGGAAAATCCTTCAGACAGGTTCCTCAGTGAATTGGGGATCTTAATAAACTGGTGCTCCTTGGCATGGGACGGAATAAGACTCATAGCCCAGATGATGTCTCAATCTTCAGAATATTTCATAAACTGCAGTGGAGTTTGCCTATGAGGATATATAAGATAGCAGATGGCAAAAATCACACCTTCCTTCAGCCATTAAATGATCTCTTCATCACTGACCCCAGTGTTCTGTGTTCGTCTCATGCCAGTCCTCCAGATGAGAGTGGGTAAGATAATTTGGGGGAATAAATCCTTTTAGTATGTCTGGAATCTTGATTCTGTTTATTGGGTGTGCTTTGCCTTTCACTCTCCAGCCTTTCTCTCTTTTCCATTTGGCTTCTAAAAAGAAAATATGCTCTTCTTTTTTGCTGCTTCTCCTGCATTATAATAGCCTCATGAATTCTGTTCTGCGACTCCTATGCGGAGGATTAAACTATTGATCAGGAATACTAAAGCGACCGCAAGGGCTGTGGATACCTACTGCCTCTCCTTTCACACTAAAAGCTAACCTGCCAGATTCTCCTCTGCCCTTTGCTGTCTCAATGCTCTCCTTTCAGAGATTGCTTTCTTATTCCTTGTAGCCACTTGGGTTTGGACACTGGAAGTAGGCAGGACCAGGGTGAAACCTGAATTTTCTGCCCCAGGGGACACAGGCGGGATCTTCTTATGGTCAAACATCCCTGGATGATCACACAAGGCTGTATATGTTAACCTTGTGTGCAGGCATACACAGATCCTGGTAACTGTCTCCCGTCACACTGAATTCATCCTTCTTTATTTGGATGCAGTGAAGTTCCTTTACTCTCTTTAACCAGGCGATCAATCTTGGGGTTTTCTAAACCAAGATCCTCTAAACCTCAGATCACAATTCGATATCTCAACAGCCAATCTCTTCTCATTTACATTTCTCTTGAGAGAGTAAGTGTGTTGGTGTGCTAATTTGTTGGTGTGAAGTGTCATGAGTGTATTTATTCACTTTAAAACCCCTACTATGTGTCAGGTGATGTTGATATACACATAACAGAGATAAATGATAAATGTTTTACTATTTGAAGAAGCAACTCAGTCCAGGGAGACAAATATTTAATCACATATTTAAAAGACAATGTACCCCGATCACATTTGGCCTTGACATTCAATTTTGCTAGCAACAAGTTTCAGTCTCAAAGGATAAACAAAGAGCTAAAGAATGCAAAGGGTTAAAATAGTGAGAATAAGTATCTTCTCAAACACAGAAGCCTCTCTTGAACTTACTATGTTTTGTCCTTAACAACTATTTTCCTAATCTGTCATTTATTTCAAGGTATTACTATAATGAGATATTACATATATTATGAGCTAGCCTTGTTTACTATCCTAAAATCTTTAGATGGTTTACATTTTATTTAATCTCTATATAAACACCATAAGATATGTATTATGTATGTCTCCATTTTACAGATGAGAAAGTCTAGGCACAGAAAAGTTAAGTAACCTGTTGTTGGTCACACATCAACTGGAAAAGTCAGGATTCAAGCCCTTCAGTTTAGCTGCAGAGTCTCGATTGCCAATCAGTGAGCTATATACTGTCTCCTTACAAATGAGGCAGTCCATGATCAGTGGACTCTCATAGCAGGAAAAATGCCTGTAGAAATACACACACACTGCAAATACACATGTATACACAAACAGACACACCAATCACACTTCATTTTTTTTACATACTCCATTTAAAAAATTAAAATGATAGATCACACACAGTCGGATGGCTTGCTCTTCACTTAATAACATATCATAGTCATCCTGCTAAGTCACCCAAATTGGATGCAATATCCTTTTAAATTTTACCTAAAAGGCAACTATGATATCTCATATGTTGTTTCAATGTGCATATTTTTGCTTCATGTTTATCATTCAGTTTTAAACATTTTTTTGTGAATTGGATAATAAACTCCTTTGCTAATTTTTTTAGAATAGATTATATATCTTTATTATTGTTTTTAAGTAGTCTTTACATATTAAGCATGATAAAATTTTTTCTGTTACTTTCGGCAAATATTTTCTCAGATTTATCATAATTTAAAATGTTTGTTTATATGGGTATCCACTACACAGAAGTCTGATTTTTAATTACCAAGTTTGTTAGCATTTTCCTTTATAATTTTTTATGTGCATCTTTAGGAAAGCCCTTATCATGCAGATTGGATACTTGGATGGATGGATGGACGGATGGATGGATGGCTGGATGGATGAACAGGCAGGCAGAAAAACAGACAGACTACCTAATTTCATAGAAGAGTAAAACGTTGTTTTTATTATTACACTTATTGGGGCGACATTAGTTTATAAAATCATGTAAGTTTCAAGTTCCACAATACATCATATGTGTATTGTACTGTAGTCATCATCCAAAGTTGAATTTCCTTCCATACTATATTTGGCCCCCTATATCCTTAGCTACTTCTTCCTTCCCTCTTTCCCTCTGTTAACCATTAAACTGTTGTCTGTGTCTAAGAGTTTGTTTGTCTTGTTTGTTTGTTGCTTTCTGATTTGTATCTCACATATGAGTGAAATCATATGGTTTTCAAGTTTTTCTGCCTTATTTCACTTAGCATGATAATCTCAACATATACAATCAAATTTTCTTCAAATAATCTTTATCACTTTTCTTGATATTTTTTCCTTTAATTCTTTTATTGTCCTTTGGGCAAGAAACCCAAAATGTCTAAAAATATGTTAAAATATGCCTTTACTGTTATTTTTGTACCTCCAGAGCTCTGCCATAGCAAATTTGCTCTAATACACTTAAAATGGAGAAGGTCTATGGGCTTGTCTTCAAGGAGTGGGTGTGGGCAATAGGCAGGGAGAACTGGGTGAAAGTTTAACCTCCTCTATAACCAGCTTTTGAGTAGGAAAGAAAAACCTTTGCAGGATACAGAATAAGTGAGGAAGACTTAGGGGAACCAGTCTCTGAAACTTTGTTTCATCATTGGTATACTGGGGATAATAATAACTAACTCATATGGACTTAAAGATATTTAAAATAAAAACTGAATATAAAGAAACTATTAATAATGACTGGTACCAAGAGAATGCCCAATACATGATAATCAGTATTATTATTGCTCAAGGGCTTTGTGCAATGAGAGATAAAAGTGTGAAGGACAGATGAGGGCATATCTAAGGATGCTACCAAATGCAATAAGCAATGAAGCAGCTATTTTTACTAATGTTTTTCAGCACCCTCTGCACATTGAAAACAAATGACAGAGGAATTTCTTTAAGGACCAGGATCACAGACTACTATATCTTCCTTTAAGTTCTCATTCTTTGCTCAGAATGCTTCTTTAGGATTATTTTGTAAATGTGATTTAAAAGAATCAACCCTCATAAAATAAATATTATGAAACAGTTTGCAGCATAAAAATCTAACTGGTTTAAAGCAATATCAATTTGTTTGCTTCTCAAACCTACAAACACAGAAGGATGCACTGTGAGCAGCACTATAGTCTTCTCAGGATTATACTCAGTACAGCCAAGTTTTGGTCAGGGAGCATATTAAAGATGATTTCTGCCCCTTGGGTGCTACTAAAAGACTCAAGAAGAGAAAATATTAGAAATGTCTTTTAATTGTCAGAACTACTGAGCAAAAAGAGAACTCTGTTTTCTGACATATGGAAGCTGTTAAGAGATGAAAAGAAATAGACCGGTTTTGGATACTGATTAATAAAATATCTAAGTTACTCAGATTATTTTTATAACTGACCAATATATGTTTCTCTTCTTGGTGCTGACATATGAACAGTAACAAATATTCCTGGGAGAAGAAAACCAAACCTATGTGACTGAATGTGTTTCCCAGGCCTTTCACAGGATCTACAGACATAAGACCTGTTCTTCTTCCTTCTTCTGATCATCTACCTGCTGACTGTGCTGGGAAACCTGCTTATCACTGTGCTCAATCACATAGACTCCAGACTCCACATACTTATGTACTTTTTCTTAGAAACTTATCTTTTGCCGATCTCTGTTTTTCTATTACCACAGTCCCCCAGGTGCTAGTCTACTTCCTGGTAAAGAAGAAAACCATTTCCTCTGCTGGATGCTCAACACAGATAGCTGTTTTACTTCAGAATAGCTGCACAGAGTGTGCACTGCTAGCAGTGATGTCTTATGACTGCTACGTGGCTGTCTGCAAGCTCCTGCACTACTCCACCATCATGACACACCAGATGGCCATAGGGTCCTGGGCCAGTGGAGTGTTTGTGTCTCTGGTGGATAGCACATTCACATTACGTCTACCCTACTGAGGGAACAATATCATTAACCTTTGTGTGTGTGTGAACCTCCTACACTCCTGAAGCTAGCTTCAGCAAATACCTATAGCACAGAAACAGCCATCTTCTCAATGGGTGTGATCATCCTCTTACCTCCTGTCTCCCTGATCCTTGTCTCTACTGGAATATTATTTCCACTGTGATCCAGATATAGTCAGGGGAAGGGAGGCTCAAGGTCTTTTCTACCTGTGGCTCCCATCCCATTGTTGTTTTTCTCTTCTATGGCTTAGTAATATTTGCCTAAATGAGGCCACACTCCAAGATAATGAATGAAAGTAATAAAATGATCCTGTGTTCTACTCGGTAGTGACCCCCATGCTGAATATCATCATTTATAGTCTGAGGAACAAGGATGTCAAAGGGCTCTCAGGAGAGTGACAGCAAAACAGTCTTTTTGAAAGTAGAAATCTATGCTTATGATGACAATTTTAGGAATGTGGAAAGAGTAATTTTCTTGTAAACTTTTCCCATTTTCATCCCATTCTTCTACTTTTTCCTTCTTTAGCCTATTTTCCCCTATCTCTTCTCTGATTTTGCAAATTGCTCATTCGTAGCAATGCACCTTGATAAACACAGGAAAGATATATAGAAAGGAAAGGAAAGGAGGAAAAGGAAGGAAGGAAGGAAAGAAGGAAGGCAAAAAAGAAGGAAGAAAAAAAGAAAGAGAGGAATGGAGAGAAAGAAGGGAAAAAAGAAAGGCAGGTGAGTAAACAGTCACTATTCTCCAAGCCCATATAACCTAAAAAGGAAATTAAAACAAGTAAACATAAAACTATATGTTAAAAACTAAAAACCAAATAAGCAAAATTATTGCAAATATGATAATGCATTTCTGGCAAAGAAGTCATTTTCTTAATTCTTGCACATACTTTTCAAACATATTCTGAATGCTTATTATATATCCCAAGTATATATCTAGAAACTGAGAATATAGACATAAACAGTAAAGTCTTCATAGAGATATTATATCTCTAACCTTATTTTATTTTCTAAATTTAACGGTTTCTAAAATTTCAAAAAGAGCACATTTAAGGAATAACAAATGGTAGAATTTTTAAGAGTATATGTAACAGAGGAAAATATTGAAATACGAAGCAGAAAAGTAGGACAGTGAGTCTAGATTGACTTTGAATTCAGTTCTAAAAGATTTGCCCAGCAATTCTGAAAATGCTTAAGATTGATGAATTTATGGGAAAGTGATGAAAAAATGAGGACTAAATTAAAAAAGGGAGGAGGGATGGAATACTGTTTTATGCCTTGGTAAAGCATTTATGATACAGATCATTGTTTTGCGTATTATGACTTGAAATAATTCCCAGGTTGCTTTGAAAATATTCCTCAGTACAGGATGGGGTAGGGCAGTTGATTCAGGAATCTATATTTGTAACAAGCCCTAGGTGATTCTTAAGCACACTAAAAATTGTACACTGCTTTTTAGGCAATGAGATGGTTTTTATATAAATGAATTTTGTAATTATTGCTTAATGTCCAACTCCTCTAGTAGACTGTAAATTCTATGGTGATAAAGACTATGACTGCTTTGTCCATCTCTATATTATCACTTATAGTAATGTACTCAGCCATTGTGGTTGCTCAGGAAATATCATTCTGAAGAAATGAATAAAGCTAGAGTTTAGGAGAGAGATAGGAGCTGGAGAAATAGATTTAGAAGTTTACTGCAAATAAATGCAAGTGAAGTCTGACACACCTAAGGATGTGTGCCAAAGGTTTTAAACAGAAAACCAAGCACATGCATTGCAATCTTGAAGGAGTTCTATTAAAATGCAAGTGCCTCGTCCTACTGCAGACCATAAGGGTTGCAAAGATGGAGGCAATACATGTGTTTTGTAAAAATATCTCAAGGTAATTTTGAAGCACAATCCTGGATGAGACGTGATAGTGGGAAAGAATCCAAGACAGAACCTTGGAGTTACCAGCATTTCAAGGTGGATGAAGAGTAGCCAATCAAGCCTGGAGCGACAAGAATCAGAGAAACAGAAGGTGAAGCTGCATAAATGTATGTCAGACGTGGTGAAAGGAGAGGGCTGCCAGGAAAGATTTCTCAAATGTTTCAGAGTTTTACGTATATTTATAAAGGCCACTGAACTTGTCAATTTAGTCATTGTTGACCTTTGCAAAGATTATGACAGAATAATGGAATGACAGTTACAGACTTTTAGAAGGCATATAGAATGCACTCCTAAGGTGGTGACTTCTAAGTTAAAACTAAAGGATGAAAGAACTAACCTGGTAAAGGCAGGTGGTGGGGTAAGAGGCAGGCAGAGAATAAGTGAAGAAGAGTAGATAGATTTTTCTTTTTACTAAGAGAGGCTTTCCTCATCTCTAATATAATAAATATTCTCCTATGTATCTCCTAGTTCTAGTTCTAGTTTTCCTTTATGTAAGGTAATACTAGTTGGTCTAACTAGGGATCAGCAAACTTTTTCTTTAAAGGGCCAGATAATAATTTAGGCTTTGCAGACCTTACTGTCCCCTTTACAACTATTCAATTCTGTCATTGTAGTGGGAAAGCAGTTATAGGCAATACGAAATTGAATGTGTTCCAGTAAATATAATTTATAGTTAAAAAACTAGTTAGTAAGAGACAGTAACTGACATTAGTGAATATACAAATTTACCAGCTGTATCTTATAAAAAATCTTTGTATAATTATAGACGGATTTGAAAAAGCAAATATAACTGTTTTGCCATTTCCTAGTTCTCTAAACTTGAGCAAATATTAACTTTTCTTGGCTTCTGTTTCTTATCTTAGAATAATACCCAGTCTATATGATGCTATGTATAATAGATGTATATATGTCATTTCCTCTGCAGAGTAGATGCACAACAAATGGTAGCTACATTATTATTTCTCTATCCCCATTCTATATTCTGAGTCTGATATTGGACCCTTCTATTTTTAAAGGACTTTCATATTCCTCCTTACTGACTTTCTTCCTAATCCCTTAGTTGAATCAACCTACATCTCCCAGGAAGAAAGATATTTTATCTATAAAGTGTGTGAGTTTAATTCTTAATTCGGATTCTTCCTACTTTTCATTTCTTTTATCATTCTCTATTATTTTATATTAGTTTTAGGTGTATAACATAGTGATTAACCAGTTATATAATTTATTAAGTAACCCCTCTGATTAGTGTAGTACCCACCTGGCACTCATTATACATAGCTCTTACAAATTAATGAAGGGATGTAAAGTACACCATGGGAATATAGTCAGTAATATTCTTCCTATTTTTTCATTGGAATATTAACTTTGTATAGCAATCTATGGGAGAAGTAACAATAACAACAATAACAAAAGCCATCAAATGTGCTTTCAAAGAAAATATAAGGCAATTCACCTACAAACTTGAGTTAATTTTAGACATTAAAGATTAACACTCCACAAATTCTTGTAATTATTTCCTTATGTTTTTCTAGAATCATTGAAGTCAGTATTTTCTAGCTTTGAACCAATTCTTATCACCCTCAGTAGCATATAAGGCTATTCCTGAAAAGCCCCTTCATCTCCCTTTCAGAGCTTTTTGCTGCCTTAATCTCCTCATCCCCAATTGTAATGCCTTTAGGCTGTCCCCTGCTGTCCAATGCTACCAAAAACATCTGACTTAGCTGGAAAGGAACTTGCTTTGAGGCTCACGCATATCTATGTCCACTCCAATGACTTACAGAATTGGCCCCTGAGAAATCCATCAGAGCAAAATAGTGTTACTCTCAGCACTGACCACAGCACCTGGGGTATATTCTGATCAGTGCACAAGTATATTATTTTATTTTACTGGACACCTGGTCAGCAATATTGAAGTTTAAGGTCAAATGAGGCTGGAAAGGAGGTGTTAGCTAATGCTACGGTGGTAATCATTTTGCAATACATAAATATATCAGATCAACGTGTTTTACACCTTAAATGTACACAATGTTACATGTCAATTATATCTCGATAAAGCTGGAAAAAATCAACTGAGCTTTACTCATTTGATCTGAAAATCAATAAAGGAGACCTCAACCAAGATTGGAATCAAGAGTGCCTGTAGAGGGGAGCTCTCACACCCTACCACTCATAATTGGTTGCCCCAAATAAGAAGAGACCCTGCCTTGCATCTCCAACAGAAAGATGTTTTCTACCCTACTGCCCTGGGCCACAACCCAGCTAATGAAAAGCCACTATACATTTGAATTCCCAGTTTCCTCCAATGGACTCTTTGTAACAGCCCCTCCCAAGCCCATAAAAGCATTCCTTTCCTTTGTTTCTCTGGATTTGCCTGTGGTTTCCCATTAGACTACATACCCTGAATTGCTATATATTTCTTGCTCCTGAATAACCCCATTTCTGCTGAGGAATTATCAGGCTGCCTAGTTGTTTAAGGTCAACACTCAACAGGACCATGTGACTTTGGCTCACCTGGAGCTGGTTTGTATTGAAATCTTAGGATCTTTTTAAAATTATTAACTAATTTTAAGTTAGGTTTCTTCAGTTCCATGTTTGTGAAACTTTTTAACCTAATTACAAGTTTACATTTAGTCTAAGTAGTGAGGGCTTGTATTCCTTGAGCATCTTTGTACTGATGCTGTCACAAGACCCCTAAGGAAGATGGTCTCAGCTCCCTGGTTTCACCCAAGCTGGCATGCTTTTCCATCTTTTTCTTCAATGCTGAAATTTAAAATAGGGAGGAAAGCAAGAAAAGGAGGCTTTAAAGACCAGGAAAAGAGAAGAAGTAGGAGTAAAAGAATGAGTTGACAAAATAAGGAGAAGTAATAGGAAGAAGGAAGGTATTTCTCTGATAAAAAAAAATAATAATGATAATACTCAGAAAAAATCTTATTAAAGATTTTCTTTATGAAATAAAACATTATTATAGGCAAGAGAGCCAAACTCTCACAGGCTCATCTCAGGCCACAAACAATCCAATTTTGTAGTTGGATTTGTGGGACTACTAAAGCCCTGATCTCAGAACTGAGCCTTGCGGGGATAATACTGATGCATCAAATTCTTAGAGTGCAGAATTTTACCATGAAGAATTATGCAATGAAGCTCAGGGTAAGGAATAGCAGGTCCTTTGACTGTTACTTCTCTTAGGGTAGAGGAGAGGAATGTAAGAAAAAAAATGGAGGTAATTGTTAATGAGAAACAACAAGCCCTCACAAATTCCTAAGGTGCCAGAGGTTCTGAGTTCTAATTAACAGAGTGCGCATATCTCCCAGCCTTCATTTCCTAGCATGTTTTGGCAAGTTTAAAGTTTCCCTGCAAGTTCTTGATGCCAAAGAGCAGTTTCAGCTTGCTTTAATGTGGGCCAAGTTGAGACAGCTCAAACACTGACACATACACACCCCATAGCTGCAGGGAAAGGAATGATTTATGTGGATTTGGGGTTGGGGGAGGTGCAAGGAAGTCTGCAGGCACACAACATATTCATCCAGAACCATTTATAAAAATCTCTACTTTCCAGCCTTTCAGAAAAAAAGCTCGATGTAGGAGGAGAAGCTATGGAAATGAGCCTCTCCTTTATGCCTTTTCAGAATTTGCTATGGTTGAGGACACAGAGGTGGAAGATATTCAACATAATATTAAGTGTCCCCAAGATCATTAGTCTACTCAGACAGAGAAGTCTTTAATAAACCATCGAGACAGGTGCTATATACCAGAAACTAAATCTCAATATCACAGCCATTCAGATTTATCAAATGTTCAGGTCAAAGAAATAATTTTCTTGGAGGCTTGTTTAAGGGAAACACACTCCATATGCTCTTCTCAATACTGTAAAACATATCAGCTTACAGTTGATACAAGACAGCATCTCAAAATTCACCTTGAGTCAGTCATGAGATTGTTATTTGCTACACAGTTAATTGGTTCTAGTACTATAATAGTTGTGGCTCTCCTGAGCACTTTTGGAAATTTAACTTTGGATGATGAATACACAATGTAATATACATATGATGAATTATTGAATTGTACCCTTGGAACTGACATAATTTTATTAACCAATGTCACACCCCCCCAAAAAAACTTAATTAAAATAGATAACTAAATAAAATTAAAACTTAAAAATTAAAATAAAAATTTCTAGGACACTAAGTTGTAGAACTGTAAGCCATTCTCACTTGTCTTTACTAAAAAAATTAGTAATTAAGAACCCAGGCTCAGAAGCCAGACCATCTAAATGTTGATCCCAGTTGTGCCATGTCCTGGCCTTTCAAATTTAGACAAGTTACTTCAGCTTTCTATGCCTTAGTTTCCTCATCCCTCAAATGGTGATATTAACAGCACCTACCTCATAGGGTTATTGTGAGGATAAAATGAATTACCTATACAAAGTCCTCAGACCAGTTAGAGACATAAAAATTGTTGGCAAATGTTAGCTAATGTTACATTATTACATTTATTCTAATAATTTGAACAGAATTTGTCCCACTCAGAGCGAGTGAATATGCCATTATTCTATGTTTTTTTAGCCTAATTTCTGAAACCACTTAAAGCATCCAGTCTTTAGAATGTCTCTTTCTGTTATCCACGCCTCCTAAGTATTCATGCCATATCCACCTCCTTCCACATTGAATTATGATTGGGCTTTTGTGAATAACAGAACATGGCGGGAAGTGACAAGTGGATGGCTTCTGAAACTTAATAATAAAAGGCCTGCGGCTTGCACCTGGATTTTTTCTTTTTTAAACATTCTATCTTGAGCCTTGAGATGCCATGTAAAATGTTCAATTATCCTAAGGTTATCATGCTAAGAAGAGGCTCAAGCTAACCCATGTTAAGAAGCCTCACAGAAAGAGAGATGATTAGCCAGCCCCAACTGTTACAACCCTTATTTGAGTCCCCACGGATAAGCAAGTCATATATATCCATGTCCCTAACGTCATGGAGTTATCCTCACACAAATTACAGATTTACGAGCCAAATAAATGATGTTATTTTGGGCCTGCTTGCTTTCCTTTTTTATTCTACCTGTAATTGATGTGGTCCTGTTGATAAAATTCTTTTTTAAGTTGTCTTATATTCTCCTTGGAGAAAGCATAGCATCTACAAAAAATAAAATAAAGAAATGAAAAAAAAGAAATAGATATGTAAATGGATATTAAGTGTTTGGAATAAGGCCTTTGATCCCCAACTCACCCATACCACACATTCTGTCTCACTCAACAATTCATTGAATAATCCTGAAAAAATGTCTGAAATGAATAATATCTTTTTTTGATATGAAATTAGGAAGTGTGGCCCACATGTTCAGAGATCAAATAAGGATTAGAACCAGATTCTTTAGAATTTGTTTTTCTGTGTGCCCTGCTATATCAGTGTACCAACTATGGTTCACAAGAGCTTAACTGAAGCTACTCTGAACTCAAGATTTCAGAAGCAGAAAACAAGTAAGATCTATTTATTCATGATGTGCATGTGTCTTCTCCATATCTTTTGATATGCATATCTCCCTCTCTGTTTCCTAGATCTGTTATCTCACTCCAGGAGCCAAAACTGTGCTTGCTGATCATGAAGATTTCTGTTCTGTTCTGTCCTGCCCCAGGCTTGTTCTCCCTCTGTCTAGCAATGAGGCTCTGTTCCTTTAACTCCTTCATTTGCCCAGATAATATCCCAGTTTTGCTGGATTTTCTCTGTTTGCCCTTTATATCTGTTCTCAGCCTGTCTCTTTTCTAATCTATGGGCTGCATCACTCAGGCTCTCTTAGCCTCTGAAAGGAGCAACATTAGGCTTGGGAAAATGAGAAATCTTGGCAGAAAGAGTTTTATAATGAACAATTTCATAGGAGGTGCTGAAAAGGGATTCGTAAACCTCATCCACAAATAAGAACAGGAGGCACAAGCTAAATCTTGTGCTTAAACTACAAGTCTTTGGTGGTCTTACATCTCACCTTGAAATATGGTACTCACTGCTTGAGTCATCAGCCAAAATAGACAAAAATATTTTATAAAATCCTGTAATGATTCAACCAACACACATATATTGAGGGTCTGTTATGTGTAAGACACTGCTATGCTAGAAATACTACAATAACTAGGATACAGTCTTTACCCTTAAAGAACTCATAATCTGGTGGGGAAAATAGACACATCAATGAGTAGTCGCTATAGTGTGATAAGCCCTCTGTCCAGCATGTCAGTGTGCTTTGGCAGGTCAGAGAAGTACTCAATCCACTGAGAAGGAACTGGGGAGATACTTCTCAGAAGAGGTGGTGTTTGGTTGAATTCTAGACAAGCAGGAATTAGCCATAAGAAAAATGAGAGAAGAACAATTCAGAAAAGGGAAACCAAAGTAAGAAATATGAAATTGTAAAACACAAACTAAAGAACTGCAAGAAGTACCGTTAGACTGAGAAAAAAGGGAGCGTTGATTGGTGAGAGATAAATTGAGCATAGAATCTGCAATGGATATATCGTGGATGGTTTTGTATTAAGAACTTCACTTTGGAGATAATGGAAAATAATTGAAGGGTTTTAAGCAGGGACATTTTCATTTTATAAAGCTCTATCTGAAAACTAAAAGTGGAGTTGCTCTAGGTAGTAAGATAGACAGTTTGAATATAGAGAATGAGTGGTTCCATTGACAGATATATGAGTCAAAGTCTCTTAAGAAATTAAACTAATTTTCTTTTTAGCCCACAGGTAACATAAGTTCTGAATTCCAGTCTTAAGTAACTAGAAAGCCAATTTTAACTTTGGTTCATCCTGGGACTTCTCTCTTTCCTCCAGGTTTATGCCACTGTCCCCAGATTTCATACCATGCCAGTACATGGGCAGGGCAGGGAGAATATTCCTTGATCATTGGTCTCACAGATTTCCAATGAGTTATTCATCTCTAGGATGTTTCCATAACATATTTGGAAAATGGAAAAAAAATCGTTTGATCCCTTATGACCAGATGCATCACACAGCCATTTCTCTTCAAGGTCTTGCTGCCAGTATGACAAAAATCAGGATACCTGTTTCCTGTTTCATAGGACCTTCACATCTCTTTTATCTCCTTCTCCCTCTGCTTCCTCTCTGGGTGAATCTTTCTTTAGTCCAAAAGAAATAATGTTTCTTTAAGATACTTTCATTTATGGCAGCCGATGCCCTAAATTTGTATGAAAATTTTAAGTTCAGTTGACCCTTGAACAATGTTGAGGTTAGGGGTACGAATCCCCAGTGCAGTCAGAAATCTGCACGTAACATTCGACTCCCCCTAAACGTAATTGCTAATAATCTATTATTGACCGGAAGCCTTACTTATAACATAAATGGTTGATTAACATATATTTTGTATATGTATTTCATACTGTATTCTTACAATGAAGTAAGCTAGAGAAAAGAAAATGTTAAGAAAATCAAAAGGAAGAAATATATTTACAGTATTTATTGAAAAACCATATATAAGTGGACCTGGGCAGTTCAAACTTGTGTTGTACAAGAGTTAACTATATTATTTTTCATCCTGCTTCATGCTTTCCCTGATACTGCTATTCATATACATAATATCTTTGAATGGAAGTAAGAAATGGTTTGGAAGAAAATACCTGGAGGAAATAAGTTAACATCTCAAACTATTATCAAATTACATGCTCAGAAGAAAGGCTGCCAGGAAATCTAGCCATGGCCCTTCTAATTAACTCTCTTTAAATACCCTGATTCAGCCACACTGGTCCAGTGCTGCTGGGAAATGAAGATTGAATAGATGGGTACAAGATGACTCCAGAACATGGCAGGAAGAAAAGGACTTCTCGAGGCCAGGCAGCAGTTGAGTCTCTCAGTCTCCACGGAGGTGGAACACTGGGTAGTGGAAGGCAGTAGCATCTGCTAGTAGTGGGACATTTCACAGCAGGCCTGGGGAGCAGGCTGCTGCTTAGCAAGTGTGTAATCACTTCTTACCAGCCAAAAGCTTTATAATGTCACACTTTTAGTGACCAGTTTTGTCAGTTACTGTTCATAGTCACTGCTCAAGGTTACTGGGCCAGATCTGTTCCTGGTGTCCACTGTCTCAAGGATTAACACATATCACTACCCAAGGAATTAAACTCATTTTCTTTGTAGCCCTTGGGTAAGGAATGGTGAAAGTTCTCTTGTAAGCTCTCAAAGCTAGAATATTTCCCATGTGAGGAAAAATGATGCTAGTCTCCTGATATCTACTGTTCTTAACAAGGCCCATATCAACAACTTCGAGATAAACTTCTAACATCTCTCTCCCTCTTAAGGGACTCTTCAGTAGGTCTCCTTACTATAAGAAAAATAATAGTTAACCTTTCTTAAGCACTAATTAAAGGTCAAACACTATGCTATGTTATTTACATGATTATTTTATTTAATTTTCAAAGCAACTCTAAGATATATAGTTATTATTTTCATTTAACAAATGAGAAGACAAAGACTTTAAAAAGCTAAGTCACTTGTCCTAATACAACTAGCAAGTGATCACATGGAGATTTAACCTTGGATCAGTCTGAATCCATCCATGCTCTTGTCACTACCTAGATGGTGAAGATCTTAAATTCCCCCAAATTGGACTTGATTTAATCATGAGATTCACTTGGCAAAAGTTTGAAATCAAGAATAAAATAACACCTCTAGCTTTTCCCTGGTCCCCACCTTCCTCTCAGCAGCAGGTGAGTAGGTGTGCACTGGGAGGGCTTGTCAAACTAGTACCAACACACCCCACATTACTCAATCACGTTTTTCAGAGTTTACAGACTGGGTCCAGAAAGACAGGTTGATTTCTGTCTGCTGGAACAACCCTTCATCCCCTGGTCTGACTGAACTTGAAGAAGACCTAAGATTCATGCTGGTGAGTATGCTCTTTCCTGAGGGACCCATGGTGGAGTTAGCTTCCCTTTTCCCCAAGTAAGAGTAGGGAGCATATGTGACTTAGGGGTCTGGTAGGCCCCAGTCCTCTTTTTTTCCTGTACTATGTGAGAAAGTCTTCATGTGCCTTGTCTTTGCTTTCTCTTTCCATTTGTCTTCTCTTCCCTTCCTTTCCATCCTTTTCCCTTGCCTCCCTTTCCTTTCCTTCCCTTCTCTACCCTTCTCTTCTCTCTCTCCCATCATCATCATTTTCTATTGCTCCTACTGTGACCTCTCTCTCCCTGGTTCATGTTGCAATCTGTCTCTGTCTTTTTCGTCTTACAATTTGGTAAGGTCCTGCTTTAAGTACATGGTTCAGGGCTCTTTGTCAAATTTAGGAACCCAGGGAGAGTCCTCATCAAGGACTCCTAGCCTGAACTATGCCTCGTAATATAAACACACACAGACCAAAGTGCAACTGCAACTTGGATCAGCCTGAACTCAGTGGGGTACAGGCAGTGTGAAGCAGAGGAGAGGTCTCTGGACAAGCTCAGAGACTGTGTTGGACTGGTGGTTCAGCCACTAACATGTTTTATGAAACAAGCTGATCACAGACTACTCCTAGGTCCTAGATTTCTTATCTGTGAAATGGAAGAGTGGGCTAGATGATCCCTAAGGTAATTTCCCATGAAAGTTAGAATCTCCTATAGATTGTATAAGAACTCTTCTATCAAATTTACTGAAGCTTGGGCCCATTTTGGGCTGTCATCATTACTGGAACTGGGCAAAACTGGCTACTCTTTCTATTATGTTCTATTATGTCCTCGACCTGTATCTATCTTTGTCCTAAAACACCTAGGTAAATCAGATCTATGGCCAGGTCCTCTACCAGACACTGAGCACTTGAGGAATGGGATTTTGTCTTCCTAGTCTTTGAATTCCCAACATAAAGTGCCGGGCATATACCAGATGCTTAAAAATAGCTTTTTAGGCATGTTGAATAAATGAATGAATGACAATAATTGCTGTATCCTCTCGGCTCCTATACTACACTATAAAATAATTGCGTTCAAGCTTTATCACATTCTTGCATGGCTGCATCTGCCATTTTTCATAAATCTCTTAAGGACAAGAATGGTATCCCATTTCTCTTATAATTCCCATCATCCTCTATGGAAATTATAAGAGAAATGGGATACTTAATATACTTAATAAATGCACCATAAAATATACTAATAAATGCTTATTTAAAAAATAAAATAGTGAATATTCCTCTTTGGCAGAGCCTATCCAGAGCTCTTCAGAGCCTGGGAAAATAAGGTGGTGGTGGTGGTAGAGCATATGGGAGTCGGAGAAGAATCTATTTGTCACCAATATAAAAGCACTGTATTCAATATTTAATAGCTGATAAGATCATCTCACAGTCTGAATATCAGCTCTGCCTAAATAGGGCCTTAGCCTACTAATCTTCTCTCTTAACATATTTTTCTGAGTAATTTCATCTATTTTTTTTATGGTTTTGACTGTTATCCATATGCTGATGATTCCTTAATCTAAATCTTCAGCCCAGACAGGTTTCTGAAATGCAGGATTGTGTAACCAGCTTAATAGTAGGTATATCCACTGGGACATTGATGTGGTACTTAAGGGCAGTTGTTCTAGAACTGGGCTGTCATAGAACCATGAGCAAGTTTCATCTCTGATTCATTATCTATAACAAAGGGATGTAATAATTCTTGCTTCCTAGGATTGTTATAATTAACAAATTAAACAATACAAACTATGTATAGTGAGCCAGGTGGGTACTAGACTAACCAGAGATCAGTTCATAAATTATATAAATTTATATAAATATATAACCACTATGCTGTACACCCAAAGCTAATATAAAATAATACTGAATGTCAACTCTAATTGAAAAATAAAAATAAATTTTTTTAAAAAAATACATGTAAATTACTTAGAAAAGTGCCTAGAAAATACAAAGCACCCATGTTAACCATTATATTAATAGCAAACTCAATGTATCAAAACTAATATAATCTCCTTTATCAAAAATATCTCCCTCCCTACAGAGTCATTCTTATCAAATTACTTGATATTACCAATACCTGAAACAACTACATAAACTAAACTTCCTTAAACACATGGTGTTTCTGTAATAGTCCCTTTCCTCTGCTAAGAGCAAAAAAAAAAAAAAAAAAAAATTAAGATTTAGGAGACTTTACCTCACCTCAAATTTTCTCTTTACCTACTTCTATTGGGCTTTTTTCCTCACCCATGGGAATGGCTTTTTATCAAGGTCATCAATGACTTCCACCTTAGAAGACACAATGATCAATTTTCATCCTTATCCTCCTGACCTTTCAGAAGCATTTATATGATTAACCACACCTTTTTTAACACAATTCCTTCTCCAGACTTCAGGAATCCCAAATGTGTGTCATTCCCCATTTCTTCCTTCCTGGATGTTTCTTTTTAATCTCATTTACCTCTCTTCTAAAGGTTGGAATGTTGCACCCTCCAGGGCCTGCTTTCTTCTCTATTTATACTTTCTCCCTAACCAAGCTTACCAGTCTCATGCCCTTAAATCCCTAATCAATAGCTTTAATTAAACCCACCCCTTAAAAGGAATGCCCTTCTTTAGTCTACTTACCATCTCCATTTACTTGCCTAATTGATATTTCAAATTAAATATGACCCTAATCTGTTCATGTGAAAAACTTTGACCATCTCAGAGCATGACAGCCTCATCAACCTATTTGCTCAAGTCAAAATCCTAGAAATCATCTGTATTTTCAATCTCTGTATAACAAATTACCATAAAACTTAGCAGCCTAAAACACCACCAATTTATTATTCCACAGTTGCCATGGGTCAGGAGTCCGGATTTAAGTTAGCTGTGGGTGCTTTGCTCAAGATTTCAAAAGGCTGCAATCAAAGTGTCGGCCATGCCGCAGTTCTCGACTGGAGCTCAGGGTCCTTCCTCTTCTAAGTTCATTTAGGTTGTTAGCAGAATGCAAATCCTTGCAGATATAGGACTAAGGTCCCTATTTTCTTGCTGGCTATCAGCCTGGGATCCCTCTCAGGCCCCAGGCACACCTCTCACACAGGCAATTTGCAACACGCTCTCTCTCTTCCAGGTCAGCAGGAGCACACCTGCTGCTGCATGTTGTCTTTTTTAAGATCTTACCTGATAAGTTAGGTCAGGATAATCTCCTTTTTGTCATATAAGGTAAAATAATCACAAAAGGGATATCTCATCATATTTATAGGTTCTGCCCACACTTAAGGGAAAGGGATTATACAGGGCATGTACACCGGGGGAGAGGGAGACATCTGAGAATCCTACTATATCATCCTTGAGTTTTCACTTTTCTTCATACCCATAATAAATCCACCAATAATCCCAATTGACTATGCCTATAAAACAAACCCGGGATATGACCATTACTCATTATCTTCCTTGTTAAAACCTTAGTCCAACTCGTCATCTTCTTTAGACCACCGTAACAGTCTCTTAACTGTTATCACTGGTAACTCCTGGTAACTCCTATTCTCTATCTTCATCCAGGAGACACAGTGATCTTCCTAAAGCTAATCTCATTCCCATGCTTAAAATGTTAAAATGCTGTAATTGTTTTTTTTTTTTAATAAATGAGATAAATAAAATGTGCAAATCTACCTGCCAAGGATGTAAATGATGCTCAATACATATGAGTTGTTCACTTAATTAATAGTGTTTTCTAACAGAGGAAAATCCTTGAAGTACATGGATAAGTAAAAGAACAAGACAAAAATAGAAGTGTCATAAGAATTGTGAGTCAACAAATATATAGTAGCTGAAGGAAAATGGACTTTGGATGGTAAACACACAATAGAATATACAGATGTCAAATTATAATGTACACCTGAAAATTATATGATTGTATTAACCAATGTTACCCCAATAAACCTAATTTTTAAAAAATAAAATAAATAAAATGGATCAATCATCAAAAATAAAAATAATAATAATTGTGAATCGAAAGTAGCATCACATCTTTTGGGGAAAATCAAAACAGACCTTGAAAAGAAAATGACATTTTATAGTAACTTCAAGAATAGGCAACGTTTTGATTGAGAGAGATGAGATAGATCGGTGAAGACAGTGGTACTGCCGATATAATAGACAGTGATGATAATAATGGCATTAGCCTCAAATACTTGCATACCTAGAAAAGTTATTTTCAGCACAGGGCAAAGTAGCGACTAAAAGGAGTAAGAAGCACAGGAAAAGGTTATGGATCCCACACTTACAAAGGAATCAGAAAAGTGATTTTTCCATACCATTATTTGTACCAATTTTTATATGCAAACTGAATCTCCTAAAATACCTTTCAATCCACCTCACACACACGGTAATGGAAGTATAAATGTCTTCGAGTCTCTTTTAAACTTTCATTCACTGTCACTGCCCAAAATGCACTTATTTTTTTCCTACCTACTAAAAAACAACATGTCTACCTTTATCCTTCCTTTTTTCAGCATAACACAAACCTCCATAATACCCATATCCCATTCCATTCCCCATGAGCAGACATCATCTGATAGAGAATCTTGGGAATTCAAGGGGTGGAGAACAACTGTGGGGAGTGGGAAGGCAGAGTAAGTAGCCCCAAAGCTTTGAGGAATATCCTGTATGTCAGAATATGTAATACTACCACATATTTGGGGGTTCAAGGTATTTTATTTTATTTTTTAGGAAGACAGTCTCTGATCTCACCTCTACTTCTTCCTTTCACTTCTCTCAAACCATTTGCGTCATATGCATTTCCCATCATTCCTGTGACTACCCATAATCTCTCTATTTTAGGGCAGTATATAGGGTCATCGGTTTCCTGGCATTCTGCAGCACAGAATGGAAAACAAACTGAAAGAATTTCTTCTTCGCATCCTTGAGGACCTTTTAGAGGAGGAGCTCCTAAAGTTCAAGTTTCAACTCACAAACGTAGCTCTTGCTGAGGGATACAACCAAATGCCTCGGGGCACTGTCGAACAAGCATCCCGGGTGAAACTTGCTGACCTACTGATACAGTACTATGGAAATGAATACTCCAAGGTTGTGACCCAGGAGGTCCTGAAAGCCATAAACCAGCGCAACCTAGCAGAGAGGTTCTTTCCACCAATGGAAAAACGTGAGTCTAGACCTAACCTACCCCTCTCTTTGCTGGACATGACTCTTCAAGACTTTCTCTGAAATCTTCATATCTTAATTAATTTAATACACATACTGACAGCATAAAATATAAAAAGAACTGTCTCATGATGCTTTTAAAAATTATCTAGATAAAATTCACATCTAAAATTCCAACATAATTCCAACATTTCAGCCATGCCTAAGTTTGATTCTGATGATTGTTCTGTCTCTTTAAAATGTTTTTATTGTTTTATATGCATTGCAACTTGTTGTTGAAGCTGTACATGATGCACTGGGTAAACGAAACTGAGGTAAATAGGCCTTTAGTATGAGGTTTTATATTTTTCTGGCTAGGAGTTAGGCTGTGCTTACTGTTTGCATTAGGGGAGGTATCAGAGGCTAAATTTCCTCTGGTGTCCTTGTTTTTGTTACCCTGTTGTCTTTGGGTTTCCCTGGAAGCTTCTTTAATAAGGTTGAGATATGCATTTCTTTCCATCGTATTCCCTTATTATTGTACGGGAACCCTACTGATGTAGTGGTGAGGTAATGAGGAAAAAGGTAATAACTTGACATACATGTAAATAGAATATATTTAGTCTATACAGTAAAAAAATACAAATTATAAAGTGAGCTAACAAAGAATGATATTCTATTGTCCAATGATTAAGTCTCAGCATTTTAGTAAGCCTGTTCCACTGGGCTGTGATCTTCATAGTCTTAATTCCTGCCCATTATTCAAGGCCCAACTTAAGTGCTACTTCAGAAAGCCATTCTTGTTTCCACCTCAACTGAAAGTACTAGCCTTTCCATCTAAAGTCACTCAATGTGTTGTTCTCTTCAGTTCTTATTTATCATATTGTTTTTTAATTGTCAAAATAATATGTGCTCAATAAACATTGAGAACAATTTGAAACAAAAGAAAAAAACATCGGTCATGACCTCACCAACAGACTCACTCAATAAACAATGTGGCATATGGTATCACACTATGTTTGATAAACTTCTCTTCACCTAGATTATACTCTATATATAGTTTTATATCATTAGTGGGGTTTTTTGGCTTAAAAAAAAAAAACATAAAAAGCATTTCCCATAGCATTAAACAATAATTCTTAAGTATTATTTTAAATGGCTACATATTCTCCTATTCTGTTGTGCTCTGTATATAATTTTGCTAAAATGCCACCAAAATGCCATTTTGGTGTTTTCAACATATCAACATTATGCATAATTTTGTGAAAATTATCTTCATGAGAGATCTTGGAGCTCATTTTATTTCATTCTGTTAAATTCTTAAAATTGAAATGAGTCAAATAATTCTCTAGAACTACTATACTAATTTAAGTCATTGCAGTGTATGAGTATGGTCCTCTTACTACATTCTCATCAGCATGAATTATAGTAATTTCTAAATCTTAATTCATGGCGAAGAGTTTTATCACTTTAAAAATATATTTTAAATATATATATTCAATTTGTTTAATAAAATAATTCATAAGATAGTTAAAAATTAAAGCATACAGAATATTACCTTGACCCTTTTCTCACAAAATAACCCCTTTGCTCTCAATTTTTCTTTTGGTGGTGACTGCCATCTATCTCTAAATAGCATGCTTTTATCAGTTTTCCATAGGTTTATCAATATTTGGTCCATTAATTCCATTAGTTTATCAATATCATATCATAATCAATATAATTCATTGCTTTCCTGATTAACTGGGAAACCTTTTATTCAATTATGCCACCTCTCACTTCCCCACTCACTCCCTTCCTCAGTATTTTTAGTTTATATTAAGGTTACATTCGAGTTTTATTTTTTAAACTTTTTAATTTGGACCATTATGAGAGGCAGTATTTCAAAACTCCCCTAAATATCTTAGCTTTTATATGGTCAAAGTTGAAAATTTTTTACTTTTTGTCTTAGAACCATAGTGAAAATCTTTCAACTTTTATTTATAGTTTATTCCTAAAAGTTGAAAATCAATCATTCATACTATTATGTAAATTTTTATATGTAAATTTAATCATGACAAAATCAAGCAGAGTTCAATTATTATATATTTTTGTTTTTACTTTTGCTTTCATGAAAATCTCTTATTATCATTTTTTTTTTTGTATTGTGCATCTTCATTACATCTTTATGTTCTTCCAACACCTCAAATATCCTGTCAAGTTAGTGAGCTCTTCTATTTCCCCATTTATATCTTAGATAATTTCCTTCTGGAGCCTTCTTAAGAAAGGGTATGTGGATGGTAAACTTTCTAGGTTGTTATTTTCTGAAAATAACTTTAGAATCTTCTCAGATTTGAAAGGGGCTGGATTTAGGGTTCTAGGTCAAAAATCATTTTATTAGTTTTAAAGAATTATTTAATTGTCTTCTGTTACTTACTAATGATAAGTTAGATGCCAACCCAACTATCATTCTTTTGTGAGTGGTCTGTCAACCACCCTACTCCTGCCCCAGATGATATCAGTCTCTTTATGTTTGGTGTTCTAAAATGTGTAATAATGTAGAAGGTTTTCTTTTTTTCTATTTCTTATGCTGGAAACTTCGCAGGCCTTTTTGCCATGAAAACTAGTGTCCTTTTAGCTCTATCACTGGTGATGGTGAAGTTTCACAGTCCTAGCCAAAGAGTGATTCTACTTAGCTACAAAATACACCCACAAACCTATTCATTCTGACCCTCTAACCTCAGTCATTAGCTGGATACTAACTTTTTTCTCAAACAAACCTTAATCTCCATCAGCCTGACTCTCTCATCTTGTTCAAGAACTGATTATCACATGGACTATCATGAGTGGTAAAGTAGGAGATTCAGGAACAGTCTGTGAAAAGCCTTGTTTATCAGCAAGGGGCTGATAAACAGGATGACCAATATTTTGGGAGTGATATGAAAGAAACATCTGACTGCTTTATATCACCATTTCTAACATAAAATAATATCCTCAAGGAAGTCTCTTTTGTAAAAAATGTCTTTTACAGTTTTACTTGGCTTTCCTTTCTCAACAAATCTGAAAATAAAGGGATGGAAAGAACCTAATTATTGAGATTCATCATACCCCTCTCCACTCTCACCATACCCCCAAGTCAGTCAATGTGCTAGAACTGAGATCTCTGTATAAATAGCACTCTACTTATCAGCAATACCCCAGTGACCTTGATCCATGCCTTTATTTGATCTCTATTCTTTTTGTGTCATTTTTGTATCCCATACCTCTCAGCCCATGAGACAGTTACTCTTATTTCCTGATCATTCCCAAACGTAAAATACCTATATCTTTTCTTGGGTCACAACTAGATAATAGATACTAAAATTGAACTTATCGATGTTAAGCTGTTGTCACCAAACTAGTAATTACAGGTGGGGAAGAAGCTAAGCTTCAGCAATACTCTAATTCCAACTCTACGTTTTAATAATTGTGAGATTAATAAACATTATTTTCCCTCCAAAGCTGGACCTTCCACTGATAAAAGTGCAAAAAAGACAAAAAAGAGGAAGCAAGAGAATGAAGCAGGACCAGATGAAGATAAAAGCCAATCAGCCAGTTATAAGGTTTGTAATCACCCCTGGAGCAGATATTTCTACACTGGAACAGAATGGAGTGTCCAGGCCACAGGAGGCTCAAAATCTCAGAGGCTTACTGGCTTCCATATCCTACAGTGTAGCATAGTCATTCCATGTTGACGTCAACAGGCCTCCAAAGTGTCTTGGAGAAGAGCAAGGTCCCAGAGAGGTCTGGCTATGACTCCCATCTCTTCTTTGTGACCACAGGTATACTGCTTAATTCTTATGAGCCATTCTTCTCCAAAATGGGAATAATAATAATAATAATAATAATAATAATAATAATAATAATATAAAAATTGATGTTTACTAAATAAAAACCAATTCATTTTCCCTTCAGTTTTCCTCATTAGCCTCTTCTTCTGCTTCTGCCCATATATACTAGATTACTTTCTGTTTCATATACATAGCTAGCTTTCAGACATCTTTGCCTCGGCTCTTCTGCTCTCATTATCTAGGATATCCCCACTCACCTACTGTTTGCCTGAGAAAACCATATTCATTTAGTAATGTCACATGTGCAAAATGACGAACACAATATCTACCTTGTGGTAGTTCCCTTTCTATTCTTTTTTTAGATTTTCTTCTCCTCCTATCTCCTTTCCATGAGTATATGTTACATCACTTTGGTAAAGCCTTTCCTCACTTTGTATCCCAAGAAGATCTAATCACTTCTTCAAACACGTTGCTGATGCATTTTGAACTTGCCACCACTTATTTGTCTTCAGATCATAGTGCAGTATAACTACTTACTTACTTATTTCTATCTCTCAGAGTTAAGATTTAAGTTCTTCAGAGTGGTGGCCTGTATTATACTCATCTCTTAGTCATCTCATTACTTAGGACACAGAAGGACCCAATTTTTTTTTTTTTTGGAAAACTAACAAATATATTCAAGCATTCATAAATGATCAATTTAATTAAGTCTCTGTTATAGAGAGATAACAGTCATTATCATTATCTCTGTTTTTTTCTAGAGAAGGATAACAATGCTCTTTAACAAAAAGAAAACATCCAATGAATCTGCTTCTTGTCCCAGAGATTTTCAATCAAACAATGATAAGGAAGTAACAACCAAAAACCAACACTTTCTTGACTTAATCAAGAGGCTTAATCTGGAAAGTTATTATCCCAAGAAGATGACCAAAGTCAATACTCTTTTGATAAATATGACCTCCCTCAATGGCACTCAACCAAGAGCTGAAGGGGAGCTACCATTTTGTTTTCTAGAGAAACTTTTGGTATTAGATTATCATTTGCGGTATCTAGTTTATAGAGGCAATATAAATACAGTATCTACTGTGCCCCAGAAACTGAAAACCACAGAACTAGAAACATTTAAAGACTTTTTCATTATCAAGAAAACACAATCGACTACAATACAAACTTGCATCCACCCGATGGACATACAAATGGCAATTTTTCATTGTGCAGATGACTTTACAAGACAGTATGTTTTAACCAAACTTTCCATTTGTCAATTTGCTCTCCCACTTTTGGTGCCCAATCCTTGCACATCCCAAATTGAATTTCCTCTTTGGTCTCTCAGGCAAATCAGGAGAAGTTGGAGAGAGGTGGAAAAAATAGGATGGGAGAAAAAAATTAAGAATTATAATAACCAGCTAATCAGTTGGCAACCTACACACATTGTATCTTTCATAAGAGTTGGAAATTATGTCTCTACTTGTAAATCACAGATTTTGAATTCACTCTTGAGTAAAGGCAAACACGACCATTTTTTCTACCATCATTCTAGAGAAGACAATAATAGATGTCTATTGATAGAAGGTATGGTGGAAATCTGCTGGTTCTGTCCAGGTGGGAAAACTGAGGACAGATTTGAAAACTGCATTGCTTTCACCAATCTCCATGGAAATGCTGAAATACATGAGAGGCAGGTTAGGTTCCTGCAAGAGATATCCTCAGTCATTGTCATCCTCCTGTCGACTTCTGATTTTGACAAAATGAATAGTTCCCTTCTATTTGAATTTTGGAGTTCATCCAAACCTCTCATCTGTTTGTTTGAAAATGCAGAAAATATTATGGATGAAAATTCTCCTAACAAAGTGCGAATTGGGATCAAGAATCTAAATAAGATAGAATTAGCTGATAAAATTACAGCTACATTAACAACGTTGCTGAAGAAGTCTGGATCTCCTTACAGTCTGAGTAGCTGGGCCAACGTTGCAAAAAACAATAAATTTATTATTGATGAAGATCAAAGAAACTGCCAAGAAGCAAAAAATAAAGCAGACATCCTTATAGACATATTGAGAAAAGTAAAATTATCTGAGATAAAGGAAAAGTTACTACCTCTTCAGGGAGGTCTATGGCATGATTGGTGTAAGAAGGATAAGGAACTCTATCAGCTGAGAGAAAAAGGAAACAAGAGCATTGAAGAATATAAGAATGAGATTGAGAAGGAAAAACAGAAAATACGCTGTGAACAGTATCACAAAGTTATTAATCTTAATGACCTAATGAAATCCCTGCTTGAAAGCCTTCAGTCACACCCAGAGACCCACACAGAGCTCTACTTTCTGCAGTGGCTGAGTATGTTAATAGACCAACTAACTACCAGAGAATTAGAAAAACTCCACCAAAGGCACAGTTTCCTGCTGGCTCAGGTGCGAACAGAGAAGCAGAAGCAGTCAAAGAGAGACTCTCTCAGACGCTGGGAGACTGAACTAGAAGCTGTTTCCAAAGAGATCAGTGACTCCACCTTGGGAATTGAATACCTCCTGAGAGAAGTGGGCCAGATCTATGAAGCTCTGGAAGAAGCTTCCTCCCAGACAAATACACTATTTCTCTCCCTTCCACAAATGGCTGCTGACCTGATGATATCTGGGACTCCCATTGAGCTGATGGGTGGAGATGAGTCTTATGTGCCCCTGAAGTGGGTAGCAGCTGTTTTTGACAAGATCTCTGAGAAACTTCGAGACAAACGGGTATTTGTTCTCTCTGTCCTTGGCCTGCAGAGCTCAGGAAAATCTACTCTGTTGAATGCAATGTTTGGGCTGCAGTTCAATTTCAGTGCTGGTAGGTGTACCCGGGGTGCCTACATGCAGCTCCTGAAGGTGGAAGAGATGCTCAGGGAACAGTTGGGCTTTGATTTTCTGCTTGTTGTGGACACAGAAGGACTTCGGGCCTCAGAGCTTATTAACAAAGAACAGAATGAGGAAAATGAGTTGGCAACCTTTGTCATTGGGCTTGGAAACTTAACTCTAATCAATATTTTCGGAAAGGATCTATCAGAAATACAAGATATTCTACAAATTGCCATCCATGCCTTTCTCAGGATGAAACAACTAAGTATCTCCCCAAGATGCCTGTTTGTTCATCAGAACATAGAAGAAATTATAGATACAAATGAAAGTATGGAAAAGAAAAAGTGGCTACAAGAGAGACTGGATGAAATGACACTTGCTGCAGCGAAACATGAACAGTGCTCGGATGTATCTCACTTCAGTGATGTCATTAAGTTTGATGTCAAGACCCACATCCATTACTTTACTAACCTCTGGGAAGGTTCTCCCCCAATGGCCCCTCCTAATCCTTGCTATAGCCACAGTGTTCAGGATCTGAAAAGCAAGATTCTTAAGCATGCCAAGGAAGAATCCAGTGGATATATTTTCAAAATATCAGAGCTTAAAGTCCGGATACAGGATTTATGGAAGGCTTTAGTGAATGAGAACTTCATTTTCAGGTTCAAAAATACCCGAGAGGTTGTGGCTATGAATAAACTAGAGATCATGTACAACAGCTGGGCCTGGAAGCTGAGAAGTCATGTGCTGGACTTGCAGAATCACCTCACCAACCAGATTCAACATGGAGAAGTTGAGAAGATCAAGAGAAGCTTAATTGACAGTCAAGTTGTGAAAACGCATGAAGCCATTAAGCAAGAACTTGAAAAGTATTTTCAAGAAGACAGAGATAGAGATATCTTGGCTCAGTGGAAAGGAAAATTTGATGATGATTTGAAGAATCTCAAAGAGGAGCTTATAGTACAAACTATGAAAAAGTGTGAGGATCTAATTAGTGGAAAGCAAATAAGAGACCTTTTGAAGGAGCAAAAAGTAATAATAGAACAAAAATTATTAGAAGAAATCAGAGAAAGGGCTGGGAAAGAGCTACATGATAAAGAGCTGAGAGATCTGTTCAACAAGATCTGGTCAGAGAACATCTCTAATCTATTGTCTCCCACACGCCCATCAGCTGAGGGTCCCAATGTTGATATTGAGCTAGAGAATATTCTCCTAGAGCATTTTAAACAGCATCCCAATATTGTAAACCAAATTAGGTATCGTGATATGAAGAAAACATTTTCTATCAATTATTCTAAACATGTTATCACCTCTCAAAAATTCCAAGTATATGGACCCTCTGTGGAAGAGTTTGAAAAAGATATCATAAACAAGACAACAGCTCAAATTATGAAACAGGTTAAAGAAATCATACACATACGAGAACAACAGAACGAGGGTTACAGTTCTAGTTACTTCCATGAAATTCTAAAAGTGATCCATACTGAGGCTGATGCTGCATCTCAAGGAGTCGGATTCATACTGACAAACAGATATAAACTAGAACTGGCCTTAGAGCTATTCCAAGAGGCAGCAAACAGTTTTAAAAAAATGTGCATTGCATTCAATAAAGCAAACAACCCTGTCCTGTACCTAGACAGTAAAAGAGAGGAGTTTTTTACAAATTTTAAATTGTCCTATGAAAACCGCCAAAACATTGGCTGATTTCCTTTGGTGCAAAGAGTTTCTGCTACCTTACAAATTGGAATAAACACTCAAAAAGCTATAGTTTTCATCTTGTCTGGGAGTTTTAGAATCTGTGCATGCTTCTGTAATATGAACATTAATACATTAATGTTTAATGTTTAACATTAAATCTGTATATGTATTAACATTAAATATAGATTTAATGTTATTTTAACATTAAAATAAGTAGAAATAACACAAAACATATAATTCGGTTTTGATTAACCAAATCTCAAGTAATACAAAATTATAGAGCAAAGAAAAAGAAAAAGAAAAAATTAAGAGCCAAGAATATATTGGACTACTTTTCTCCCTCTCTCCCTTCTGTGATATAGTCCTTCCTTCATTTGCTTAATTACCAATTGAGTCCCTGCTATGAGCAAGGAATTTTGGATATAGAGCAATATAAGACATGGCCTCTGGGTGTTACATAAATGAGCAAGGATAGTCTCTTAGGTTGTTTATTTCTTCACAGCAACCTGGGACCCATTAGCTAAAAGATAAACTCAGGGCTATGAAGACCCCAAGCTGTAGCTGCCTTTGGAGATCTCTAATTCAGAGACTCCCCTCTGGACTATTGAGTATATCACCTAGACATGTAGGCCCCTCTCTGACCCCTTGGGAATTTCTTTATCCTCTTCCCCTTCTAAGTAGTGGCCTCTTCTGGATGGTGTCATGCTGTGACCATCACATGCAAACCTGTCAATCACCTGAACAAAGCTAATATTCTACTGTCATCTTGTCTTGTGGTCATGTATTTTTCCTTGTTCAGCTCTGAAATCCTTCAAACTTCCTAAGTTGGGGTACACAAGTTTTATGAAAGGACTGTCTGAGAGGAAGAAGTAAATATTGACTATAACAAAGTATAATATTTGCTATCATTGAAGTAAAGAAAAATATAGGGATCCAGAAGGAGTAAGGCTTAGCTTAGCCTAGGTTGGGAGAACCATCGGGCAATTCTTTCAGTATAAAGGAGATGAAGCCTGAGCTGAATCTAGAAGAATGAGAACTGTCAAGCAAAGGAAGAAATCTTCAGGCAGAGAGAAGAGCTTGGGCACTCTGAAGTCCACAAATATGGTTAGAGTACAAGTTGTATGCAGGGCCTGATAGGAGATTAAATTAGACAGGAAGGCAGGTGTCATTTTATATAGATCTTGACCCTCATAAAGATATTTGATTTTATCCTGGGTAGGAATCTGAAAAGATGCATAATTGTGCTGGACAATTTCTTTTTGTCTTTTCAGGACCACTCTCGCCTTTCTACATTTTGTATTGTATACCATGAAGCTAATCTTAGTGATTTGAATCAACCAGGCCTCCTTGCCTTCTGACTATAGGTTGAGTTTAGCCCATGGGAGGTTTTTGCAGGTGACTGGTAGGAAAAGGGAGTTGGGGAGGATCAGAATATTTGTCCTTCTTGTTCCCTCTTTGGCAGACTCAGGTTAGCAGACTCTCCCTTTCCTATAAAGATGGATATTTGAGAATTTCCCTTCCTGCTCCTGCTAGCCCATGATGCTTTGCCATTCTTTTAGCCCTACCTTTATATAAGTAGTCCCTTCATTAAATTTTCTTTAATTACCCCTTTCGAATGTGCCATATTTTTCAAGTAGCTCAAGTACATTCCATGTCACAGCTATATACTATTCTTAGAAGTTAAATCACTCTGCGGATCACTGTTGTCAACTCTGTCAACAATCTTTTGTAATGGATTTTGCACAAGTTTGAATAGAGCAGAAAATTCCCAGTCTCTTAATTTGCTTAAAGACAGGGGTACATAACACATACCCCGAATGAGAATAGTAAGTGGAATATTTCTGAGGCTGATAACACTGATAATGCAAGCAAATTTAGCTTGGTTGCATGAAAATACTAATTTTTTTTCTTATTTCTATGCCTTTCCCCAAGTAATGATTGATGTTATACAAATGGCTCTAGCTGCTTGTGCTCCTTACGTGACTTTATTGTTGGAAGATGAGATGACCTGAAGAAGTTTCTGGGGATCCCCAAAAGAAGCTGAATGATGGTGAAAAGGTTAGGACTGTTCAGAAAAAAATGAAACAATAAGAGTAAAACATATAGGAAAACTACAGAACAGTTGAGCTACATGAATTGAAAATGGGATAATAAATGAGAAGATAAATGAAGTAGTTACTAAAATTGAATGGGTTATAATAAGAGATTATATAGCCTGGCTGGTCCACCAACAGATCAACTGTAAAAGGACTGGGATATATTAGCTCAATTTATTCTAGCTCTTAGGAATTTTAAAATAATATGATTACGCAAAGGATAAATCTACAATCTCTTCAGAGCTTGAACAGATTAAAATGGTGTATGGTAAATGAGAAGAGATGCCCAGTCAGGGGAAGGCCAGGCTCTCTTGGCACAAACTCCACCAGGGGACTGGCAGGAAGTGTTTGTATTGGTATGGATTCAATGGCCTAGGGGTGATAAACTTCATTGGAATTTCTGGATACGTATTGTCAGATCTCAGCCTGATGATGAAAAGTTAAATACCAATTGAGGGAAATATTAAATAAGAGGGAAATATTAAATAAGAGAATATCACAATGCAACTCTAGAAGGTTTGTAGATGGAAGTATGGCTCTAAATAGCAATTTTTATAAGAAAGTTCTATATTGTTGTTGCCTTACTCCTACCATAATGAATGCGATGTCTGAATGGAAGACTTTCCTTACATAAACTACTGGAGAAAGAGATATGAAAATCTTCTTTTTCTGCCATTCTAATTGAACATGCCAGATGTGAAAGTTTTAAATCACCTAAGCCTAGTCAAGGAGTTAATTTAAAACTATATTACTCAGCCATAAGAAGAGATGATGTACTGCCATTTGCGACAACATGGATGAACCTTGAGATAATCATGCTAGCGAAATAAGCAAGACTGAAAAAGTAGAAAATCACATGATATCACTTATATGTGAGATATAAACCTAAAAGCAACAAATGAACAGGACAAACAGAGACTCAGGGTCATGGACAATGGACTAGTGGTAGGGGTGGCGGAGGAGGGGAGAGGTAGATGGGGTAAAAGGGGTCAAATATAGGGGGGTAGGGGGAGGGTGAAGTGGGTAAAGGGGATCAAATATATGGTAGCTGAAGGAAATTGGACTTTAGGTGGTAAACACAATAGAATATATAGATTTCAAATTATAATGTATACCTGAAAATTACATAATTGTATTAACCAATGTTACTGCCAATAAACTTAAAAATTTTTAAAAATTAAAAATAATAAAGTGTCCCCCCACGCACACACACAAAAAACAATATAGAACACTGGGGGAGGGAAAATATCAAGAAATTTGAACTCTCAGGTATGTTATATGCAGGTGCCTAACTATACAAAATTTCCTTGTTTAATAGCTCAGTATGGCCTATAAGAAAAAATGGTGAATCCTAGAAACTTAATAAAGTAGTATCGCACAAAGAAAGCATCAGCCATGCCTCATATGGTATTAACAATTCAAGCTGTGCAACAAGCTGAAGAAGATTGGTATTCTGTGATCAATTTGGCTAATAATTTTTCTATTTCTATTTTGAAAGGAAGCCAAACCAATTTCTTTTATGTGAGATGGACTTCAGTAGACACTTGCTATGCTTCCATAATGTTATTTAAATTCTCCTGTTTATTGCCACAATCTAATGAGAAGAGACTTAGATATATGAAAGTACTGCTATTAACCACATTGATAATATAATGTCAATATCTTAAACTGAAGACCAAACTAAAACTGAATTACAAATGTTTATTAATCTTATGACCACCAGAGAATGGTTGCTTAATACATCTAAAGTACAGGGACCAGCACAAATGATGAAATTCTCATGCATAACTTGGACCAGGAAAACGAAAGACGTTTTTCAGACAATCAAAAATAAATTATTGTCTTTATCTTTGTCAACTCCAAAATCAAAACAAGAGGCAGAAAGTTGATCCAGTTTTGTTTCTGAACAAATAATCTGGAAATTTTATTAGTTTCTATTCACAGAGCTACCAGGAAATAAGCAGAATTAGAGTGGAACTTCGAGCTACAACAGGCTCTTGAGAGCATCAGTGAGCCAAAGCACAATTGGGTCCTTTGAGATGTTACAAGTTAGAGCCTTTGGTAAAAGACCAAGACTGTCATTCAGAGTGGCAAATGCTGGAATTTTGGATTAGAAAACTACTAAAGTGTGTTTAAAGTATTTCTCAACTTAAAAGGTTTGTTGGCCTGTTGTTAGGCTTGAATGAAACTTCCTCAGTTGTAAAGGATCAAAATATGTTGAGATCTGAAATATCTATTATATCCTACGTTATGACAGATCATCAATCCAATAAGAAAGGAAATGTATGAAAGGGTTCTGTCATGGTAATGGTATATTCAAGAACATATAACAGCAGGGACCACTGGGGATACCCACTGCATACACAAACAGGTGGCTTCCATGATTTTGGTTCCCGCATTATATCCCCTTGAGAATTTCTTAACCTCAAGAGAATAGGCCATTCTCCATGAGGTTGTCAAACAATGTTAAACAAGAGGCATAGTTTACAGATGGTAGCTAAACTATGAAGAACCAAACATTCAATGAGGAGAGTAGCTGCACTATAATACGTTGATGATTGTACTTTGACTGAAGAGGGAAGAGAAACATCTGCTCAATGGGCAGAATTCAGAATAATGTGCCTATGGCATCAGAGGAACTAAATAGTAACAATAATGATGTGGTATGGATTTTTAGGTATTAACCAAAGAACTGTAAGTATAATCCAGAAAATAGGTTTCAAGTGACTTATGGATAAAAACAGCATTATGTTATGAAAAATTTTATGCACTTTGAGGGGAAAAATCAAAGTTGGGTATGTCAATGTGCACTAAAAAACTCTCTTCCTTGATATTATGTACCCTCAATATCATGTCATGTGAAGGACACATTACCTCCACGGTACTTTCCCCAACAACTCATAACCTCAATATAAACATCAAAATAATCCAAATTGAGAGAAATTATATAAAAGACTTACTAATACTCTTTGGAACAGTCAAGGCCAGGCAAAACAAACACAGATTAAGAAACTGTCACAGACCAGAGAAAAATAAGAAGAAATGATAACTAAATACAATGTTATCCTGGAACAGTAAAGACATGAGTAGAAAACCTGGTGAAATTAAAATAAAGTCTGAATTTTATTTAATAGTAATATACCAATGTTAATCTTAGTTTGAAAAATGTAACATAGTTATGAAAAATGCTAACATTAGGAGAAACTAATTAAAGGATACACAGAAATTTTCTGTACTATCTTTATAACTTTTTTATTAAAATTATTAGAGTGACATTGGTTAATAAAATCAAATAGGTTTCAAGTGTCCAATTCAATAATATATGATGTATATTGCATTGAGTGTTCACCACCCAGTGAATTTTCCTTCCATCAACATATATTTGACCCGCATTACCCCTATCAACCTCTTCCCTCCTCCATTTCCTCTGGTAACCGCTAAACTATTGTCTGTGTTCATGAGTCTCTGCTTGCCTGTCACATTTGTTTGCTGCTTTCAGTTTTATATCCCACATCTGAGTGAAATCATATGGTTCTCAACTCTTTCTGTCTGACTGATTTCACTTAGCATGATAATCCCAAGATCCATCCATGTTGTTACAAATGACAGTATTTCATCTTTTCTTATGGCTGAGTAATATTCCATTGTATGTATGTATGTGTGTATATGTATATACATATATGTATATACATATATGTATGTGTGTATATGTATATACATATACACACATACATACATACAATGGAGTATTACTCAGCCATAAGAAAAGATGAAATACTGTCATATATGTATATACATATACACACATACATACATACAATGTTCTTTACCCAATCATCCATCGAAGGACACTTCGATATAGTTTACATGTCATAGTCACAGTGCACAATGCTGCTAATGAACAATCAGGGTGCATATATCTTTGCAGATAAATGTTTTCGAGACTTTGGAGTAAATACCCAGAAGAAGGAATGCTGTGTCATATGGTAATTCTATTCTTACTGTTTTCCATAGTGGCTGTATCATTTACATTCCCACCAGCAGTATCTGAGGGTTCCTTTTTCCCTACAACCTCCCCAACCCTTGTTATACTTGTCCGTTAATGATAGCCATTCTAACGGGTGTGAAGTTTTAATTGTGGTTTTAATTTTCATTTCCCTAATAGCTAGTGAAGTTGAGCACCTTTTCATGTGTCTGTTGGCCATCTACATGTCTTCTTGAGAGAAGTGTCTGTACAGGTCTTCTACTCATTTTTTAATTGGATCGTTTGTTTGTTTTTTGTTATTATTGAGTTGTATGAGTTCTTTGTATATTTTGGATATTAGGCCCTTATCGGAGGCGTTGCTTGTAAATATATTTTCCCATTCAGATGGTCGTCTCTTTACCTTGTTGATGGTTTCTTTTGCTGAGCAGAAGCTTTTTGGTGTGATGTAGTTCCATTCATTTATTTTAGCTTTTACTTCCCTTGCTTTTGAGGTCAAATTCATAAAATCCTCTTTAAGTCCAAGGATGATCATTTTTGTTGATGTTCTTATTGTTATTGAGTTGTAAGAGTTCTTTGTATATTTTGGATATTAGGCTCTTATCGGAGGCGTTGCTAGCAAATATATTTTCTCATTCGGATGGTTGTCTCTTTACCTTGTTGACAGTTTCTTTTGCTGTTCAGAAACTTTTTACTTTGATGTAGTTCCATTCATTTATTTTTGCTTTTACTTCCCTTGCCTTTGAGGTCAAATTCATAAAATCCTCTTTAAGTCCAAGGTTCATGAGTTTAGTTCCTATATTTTCTTCTATGCACTTTATTGTTTCGGGTCTTATATTGAGGTCTTTAATTAATTTTAAGTTAATTTTGGTGTGTGGTAATAGACAACAGTCTAGTTTCATTCTTTTGCAGGTGGCTTTCCAGTTTCCACAACACCATTTATTGAAGAGGCTTTTCATTCTCCACT
The DNA here is from genome assembly GCF_902729225.1 of Pteropus medius. Taxonomy (NCBI): domain Eukaryota; kingdom Metazoa; phylum Chordata; class Mammalia; order Chiroptera; family Pteropodidae; genus Pteropus; species Pteropus medius. The sequence continues at coordinate 7,553 of NW_024342470.1, read as the reverse complement.
GTATGTTTTTTGCTTTTTTGTTGAAAATTAACTGCCCATTATAAATAAGGGTTTGTTCCTGGACTCTCGATTCTGTTCCATTGGCCAGTGTGTCTCTTTTGCTGCCAATACCATGCTGTTTTGATTATTGTCGCTTGATAGTACAATCTGAAGTTAGGTAGAGTGATGCCTCCAACCCCGTTCCTTTTTCTCAAGATGTTTTTGGCAATTCAGGGTCTTTTGTGCTTCCATAAAAATCTGATTTTTCGTTCTATTTCTTTAAAATATGCCGATGGGATTTTGATGGGGATGGCATTAAATCTGCATAATACTTTAGGTAATAAGGTCATTTTAACTATGTTGATTCTTCCAATTCAAGAACACGGAATATCTTTCCATTTCTTTGTATATTCTTCGAATCCTATTCCTAGGTATTTTATTCTCTTTGTTGCAATGGCAAAAGGAATTATATTTCCCACTTCTTTTTATAATTAATTTTTTAATTAAATTTTATTGGGGTAACATTAATATCATTATATAATTTTCAGGTGTACATTAGAATTTGACATCTATACATTCCATTGTGTGTTTACCACCAAAAGTCCAGTTTCCTTCAGCTACCATATATTTGATCCCCTTTACCCACTTCACCCTCTCACTACCCCTCTATATTTGACCACTTTTACCCCATCTACCTCTCCCCTCCTCCACCACCCCTACCACTAGTCCATTGTCCATGTCCCTGAGTCTCTGTTTGTCCTGTTCATTTGTTGCTTTTAGGTTTATATCTCACATATAAGTGATATCATGTGATTTTCTACTTTTTCAGTCTGGCTTATTTCGCTTAGCATGATTATCTCAAGGTCCATCCATGTTGTCGCAAATGGCAGTATTTCATCTCTTCTTATGGCTGAGTCATATTCTGTTGCATATATGTGCCACAGCTTCTTTAGCCAATCATCTATCATAGGACACTTCAGTTGCTTCCATGTCCTAGCCACTGTGAATAATACTGCTATGAACATCGGTGTGCAAATATCTTTTCGAATATGAATTCTCAAGTCTTTGGGGTAAATACCCAGTAGAGGGATTGCTGGATCATATGGTAGATCAATTCTTAGTTTTTTGGGAACCTCCATACTGTTTTCCATAGTGGCTGTACCAATTTGGAGACCCAGCAGCAGTGTACGAGGGTTCCTTTTTCTCTGCATCCTCTCCAACATTTGTTATCACTTGTCCTGTTGATTATAGCTATTCTAACAGGTGTGAGATGGTATCTCGTTGTGGTTTTGATTTCCATTTCCCTACCACCGAGTGACGTTGAGCATCTTTTCATATGTTTGTAGGCCATTTGTATGTCCTCTAGGGAGAAGTGTCTGTTCAGGTCCTCTGCCCATTTTTTTTATTGGATCATTTGTTTTCTTGTTGTTATTGAGTCTATGAGTTCTTTGTATATTTTCAATATTAGACCCTTATCGAAGGGTTTATTATTATGCTGCTAGCAAATATATTTTACCATTCGGATGGTTCCCTCTTTACTTTGTTGATGATTTCTTTAGCTGAGCAGAAGCTTTTTAGTTTGATGTAGTCCCATTCATTTATTTTTGCTTTTACTTCCCTTGCCTTTGAGGTCAAATTCATAAAATCCTCTTTAAGTCCAAGGTCCTTGAGTTTCGTTCCTATATTTTCTTCTATGCACTTTATTGTTTGAGGTCTTATATTCAGGTCCTTAATCCATTTTGAGTTAATTTTGGTGTATGGTGATAGACACCAATCTAGTTTCATTCTTTTGCAGGTGGCTGTCCAATATCTCAGCACCATTTATTGAAGAGGCTTTCCTTTATCCACTGTATGTTTTTGGCTTTTTAGTCAAAAATTATTTGCCTGTATAAATATGAGTTTACTTCTGGACTCTTGATTCCGTTCCACTGGTCCATGTGTCTGTTTTGCTGCCAATACCATACCGTTGTGATTACTGTCTCTTTGCACTATAATTTGAAGTTGGGCAAAGTGATGTCTCCAGCCTCATTCTTTTTTCTCAGGATAGCTTTGGCAATTCGTGGTCTTCTGTGTTTCCATACAAATCTGATGATTTTTTGTTCTATTTCTTTAATATATGCTGATGAGATTTTGATGGGGATTGCATTGAATCTATATAATGCTTTAGGTAATATGGTCATTTTAACTATATTGATCTTTCCAATCTAAGAACACAGAATATCTTCCCACTTCTTTGTATCTTCTTCGATTTCTTTTAATAGGATCTTGTAGTTTTCATTATATAGGTCCTTCACGTTTCATTAAATTTATTCCTAGGCATTTTATTCTTTTGGTTGCAATTGCAAAAGGAATTATTTTTTCCACTTCTTTTTCTGACACGTCATTTGAGTACAGGAATGCTATGGATTTTTGAATGTTGATTTTGTATCCAGAGACTTTACTGTATTTGCTTATTGTTTCTAGTAGTGTTCTTGTGGAGTCTTTAGAATTTTCTATATAGAGAATCATGTCATCCACAAATAGTGACAGTTTATGACTTCATTTCCTATTTGGATGTCTTTTATATCTTCCCTTTGCCTGATTATACTTGCTAGGACATCCAATGTTATACTGAATAGCAGTGGTGATAGTGGACAGCCTTGCCTCATTCCTGATCTTGGAGGGAAGTTTTTAGTTTTTCACCATTAAACATAATGTTGGCTGAGGGTTTGTCATAGATAGCCTTTATTATGTTAAGGTACTTTCCTTCAATACCGATTTTGTTCAGTGTTTTGATCATAAATGGATGCTGTATCTCGTCGAAGGCTTTTTCTGCAGCTATTGATATGATCATAAGATTCTTATTTTTTAATTTGTTTATGTGGTGTATCACATTAATCAATTTGCATGTGTTGAACCATCCCTGTGCCTCTGGGATGAAGCTCACTTGATCGTGGTGTATAATCTTTTTAATATGTTGCTGTATTCGGTTTGCTAGTATCTTATTTAGGATTTCTGCATCTGTGTTCATGAGAGATATTGGTTTGTAGTTTTCTTTTTTTGTTTTTTCCTTACCAGGTTTTGGTATCAGAGTAATATTGGCCTCATAAACTGAGTTGGGAAGTATGGCCTCCTCTTCTATTTTTTGGAAGAGTTTGAGGAGAATAGGTATTAAATCTTCTTTGAATGTTTGGTAGAATTTACTGATGAAGCCATCTGGTCCTGGACTTTTACTTTTTGGTAGGTTTTTGATGATTGTTTCAATTTCCACACTGCTGATCGGTCTATTTAGATTTTCCAGTTCTTGATTCAGTCTAAGAAGATTGTATTTTTCTAAGTACTGGTCCATTTCTTCTAGGTTAGTAAATTTGGTGTTATAGACTTTTTCATAGTATTCTTGCATGATCTTTTATATTTCTGTGATGTCAGTCATAATTTCCCCTCTTTCATCCCTGATTTTGTTTGTGTCCTTTCTCTTTTTTCTTTAATGAGTCTAGCCAGGGATTTGTCAATTTTATTCACCTTCTCAAAAAACCAGCTCTTTGTTGCATTTATTTTTTCTATTGTTTGTTTTCTATTTCATTCATTTCTGCTCTAATTTTGATGACTTTTCTTCTGCTGACTTTAGACCTCATTGTTCTTCCTTTTCTACTTTTTAAGATAAAGTGTTAGGTTATTTAGGTTCGTTCTTGTTTTAGGAGATTGGCCTGTAATGATATGAACTTTCCTCTCATGACCGCTTGCCGTGTCCCAAAAGTTTTGATATGTTGTACTATCATTATCATTCATTTCTATGTATCTCTTGATCTCTCTTTTTATTTCTCTGGCCCAGTTATTCTTTAGTAGCATGTTGTTTAATCTCCATGTATTTCTGGTTCTTCCTGATTTCTTTTTGCAGTTGATTTCTAGTTTCAAAACATTATGATCAGAGAATATGGTTGGTATGATTTGAACCCTCTTAAATTTGTTGAGGCTATTTCTGTGTCCTAGTATGTGGTTGATTCTTGAGAATGTTCCATGTGCACTAGAGAAAAATGTATAAGCAGCTTTTTTGGGATGGAAGGCTCTGTAAATGTCAATTATGTCCAGTTGGTCTAATGTGTCGTTTAAAAACATTATTTCTTTATTTTCTATTTAGATGATCTGTCCATATGACAGTATGGTATTTAGGTCTCCTACTATAATAGTGTTTTGGTCTGTTTCTCCCTTTAGTTCTGTTCATAATTGCTTTACATATTTCGGGGCTTCCTGATTGGGAGCATAGATATTAAGAAGTGTTATGTCTTCTTGGTGCATGCTTCCCTTTATCATTATGAAGTGTCTCTCAGTATCTTTCTTTACCTTTTTTATTTTGAAGTCTATTTCATCCAATATTAGTATCGCTATTCCCACTTTTCTCTGAATGCCATTTGCTTGAACTATCATTTTCCACCCTTTCACTTTGAGTCTATATTTGTCTTTGGAGCTGAGATGTGGCACCCAGAGGCAGCATATGGTTGGGTTTTGTTTTTTGATCCAGTCTGCAACTGTGTGCTTTTTTTATTGGTGAGTTCAGTACATTTAAATTGAAATATGAGGTCTTCCTATAACCATTTTATGTTTTGCTTTCTGGTAGCTTGGTGTTTCCATTGCTTCCTTGTCATTGTGTGTGTGTTTTCTTTATTTCGGTTGGTTTTTGTGGGGTTTGGCTCTGATTCTTCTTGTTGTGTTATATACTTCAGTTCTGACTCTATGGTGTGGTTACCATTACAAATATTGAAAAGATAGTTATATATATACAGTCGTCTATTTTCTTCTGTGTCTTATCTCCTTTCTCCTTTGCAAATTTGGATCTTTGAGTCCTCCTCTTTTTAGTCATTGTTGTCTAAATTTGTTTTTATGTATGCTGAACGTTCATTACTATCTTGCTATAGCAATTCTCTTATTATTTAAGCTTATAATGACCTGTTCTTAGTAAAGGTTGCACTCCTCTGCTTCTATATGTTGTTGTTGTTGTTGCTGCTGTTATTTTGTTTTAGGTGAACTGACCCCTTTCAGAATTTGCTGTTGTGCAAGCCTCGTAGTGAAGAATTCCTTCAATTTTTGTATGTCTGCAAAGGTCTTAATTTCTTCTTCATATCTAAAGGAGAGCTTAGCTGGATACATTATTCTAGGCTGGTAGTTCCTTTCACTTAATAGTTTAAATATTTGATTCCAATCTTTTCTGGTTTGTAAAGTCTACGCTGAGAAATCTGATGATAATCTAATGGGTTTTCCTTTATACATTACCGTTATCTTCTCCCTGGCTCCCTGAGAATTCTATCTTTGTCATTGATTTTTGATAACTTTAATACAATGTGTCTTGGTGAAGGCCTTTTTGGATTGAGATAATTGGGTGTTCTGTTGACTTCTTGAATTCCCAGCTCCAGCTCATTCCTTAGATTTGGGTAAGTATCGTCCACTATTTGTCTGAAAATGCTTTCTAGTCTCTGCTCCTTTCCTCTCCTTCGGTAATGCCCATTATTCTTATGTTTCCTTTCCTGATGGTATCAGCTAGTTCTTGAATTTCTCTTTCATTATTTTCCATTCTTCGGTTTCTCTCGTTTTCCTTCTTATTACTAGATTTCTGTCTTCGATATCACTGATCCTTTCCTCCATTTGGTCGACTCTATCTCCCAAGTTGCTATTTCATTTTTCAACTCTTGCAGTGTATTCTTCATCTCCAAAAGTTCTATTTGGTTCTTTTTGAGGGTTTCAGTCTCCTTGCTCTGCTCATTTAGTTGTTTTTTCAGTTGCTGAAATTGTTGATTTGAGTTGTTTTGGATCTCATTGAGTTTTTTCAGAAGTACCATCCTGAATTCTTTGTCATTTAAGTCACGTATTTCTGTGTCTGTAAGCTTATTTTCTGGAGACTTTTCTCTTTCTTTCTGAGATGCCTTGTCACCTTGGTTGTTCATTGTGTTTAATGGACTATTTTTCTGCCTGGGCATTGATGCGTATTCTGTTGTTTTTCCAGAAAAATAGATTTACTGTAAAAGGACTCTCTTTAGCCTGCTGCAAAGAAGGCATTTTTCTTTTGGTTTCCAGTAGGTGGCATCTAAACCTCTTAGATCCCTGCTTTATATAGAGCCTAACATCTTTTATTTTCTTGTAGATTTTAATCACACTCACTACTCTCAGTTTCAGTCCCTGTCAGTGTTAGCAACTGTTTTGGTAGCATTTGCTCAGATTCCCTTGGGGCTCTGCAGTGATCGGTCTCGGGGTGTATGGGGCAGTGTCTGGGTTGGGTGTTGGGGACTGCAGCTCAGCCTTGGTTTCGCAATTGGGGCTGGTAAAAATCAACTGTTGTTTCTCTGCTGTCCAGTCCCACTTCTCTGCTTTCTGCCCTGATGACTAAGCCCTGCTGCTGGCTGCATAGAAAAGTCCCAGCACTTCCAGGCAGAGCTGATCAGGGAAGTCATCATACCTTCACCCCTCCCCCTCCTCCTGCAAGGAGCTCTGGCGGCTTCGAGAGGAAGCATCTTTATTTCCCTCGGTCCACCGCCCGACACCTGGGGTTCTGACCTGTGGTAGCTCTTATGTGCAGATCCCATGCTCAGATGTGCTGCTGTGCCGTTTAGGTGTTTTTTTATTGAGTTTTAGATGTTCAGCTTATTGTTGTTTCAAGGGGAGAGATCTGAGGACATCTCTCACTCTGCCATGTTTTCCCAGAATCCCTTTCCCACTTATTTTTCTGACAATTCATTACTAGAGTATAGGAACGCTATGGATTTTTGAACATTGATTTTGTATCCAGAAACTTTACTGTATTTGCTTATTGTTTCTAGTAGTGTTCTTGTGAAGTTTTTAGGATTTTCTATATAGAGAATCATGTTATCTGCAAATAGTGACAGTTTTTGACTTCTTCGTTTCCTATTTGGATGCCTTTTATATCTTTCTCTTGCCTGATTATACTTACTAGGACCTCCAATATTATATTGAATAGCAGTGGCAATAGTGGACAGCCTTGCCTTGTTCCTGATCTTAGAGGAAAGGTTTTTAGTTTTTCATCACTGAGCATAATGTTGGCTGAGGGTTTGTCATATATGGGCTTTACTATCCTAAAGTACTTTCCTTCTATACCAATTTTGTTAAGTGTTTTGATTGCAAAAGGATACTGTATTTTGTCAAAGGCTTGTCCTGCATCTATTGATAAGATCTTATGATTCTTATTTTTTAATTTATGTGGTGTATCACATTAATTGATTTGCATATGTTGAACCACTCCTGTGCCCCTGGGATGAAGCCCACTTGACTGTGGTGTATAATCTTTTTAATATGTTGCTGTATTCGGTTTGCTAGTATCTTATTTAGGATTTTTGCATCCGTGTTCATGAGAGATATCAGTCTGTAATTTTCTTTTTTTGTGTTATCTTTTCCAGGTTTTTGTATCAGGGTAACACTGGCTTCATAAAATGAGTTAGGAAGTATTGTCTCCTCTTTGATTTTCTGGAAGAGTTTGAGGAGAAAAGGTATTAAATCGCTTTGAATGTTTAGTAGAAATCACTGGTAAAGCCATCTGGTTCTGGACTTTTACTTTTTGGTAGGTTTTTTATGATTGTTTCAATTTCCATACT
>NW_024342469.1:7537490-7564607 GCF_902729225.1 Pteropus medius | reverse complement strand
CCCCAGGTTCCCGTACACACCCGCCACGGGTTCTGCACTAGCACAGTCGGCAGGATTCGTGCCTTATTCCTGAGTCCCGGCTTAGAAATCCTTCCTTCTACAGGTTGGGCAAACCTCTATGATGCTATGAACTGCACATGACATTCATCTAATTTCCCAGACACCAAGCCCTTGGCGCCCCTCACCCCATTCCTCTGTGCAGAGTGAGCCCTTTTAGCAGAGTGTCTCGCTTGGGCTCAGCACAGGGTGAGGCCCACAGTAGAATCCTGCACGTTTTGGCTCACAGGTGGACATGGGGACAGGGGAGTAGGTGGAGAGCGGGGTAAATACCGTTTGGGAGAAGCACCCACTTCTGTGGCATCAGGCTCATGACCCTGGAGCTCACCTCGCCTTCATCCTCCGTCCTCAGGCCTTGACCTCCTCCCTGCAGGGCCAGACTAGGTGGGGCTCCTGCAGGCAGAGACCTCGGGCGCTAACTTAGAGGAGCTACACACACTCTGGAATCAACATGCGTCGTAGTTAATGCAATAGTTTAAAAATTAAAATTCATGCGAATTCCACGATGAACGAAATATCAACAACGGAAATGAGGACCGATCAGTTACAGAGCCATGAGGAGCCATCATTTCCTGATGTCAATTAGAAAGTCACCTCTGCTGACCTGGCCCTTGGTTAAATGCTGATATTGTTTATCGTGAGGTTCGTCTCACATTTGATCATGTCAATCCTGCCTTGAAATATCATTCATTTTGATGCTGAGCTGTGTTTCCCCTTCTATTTTGTGCTGGAGGCCTGTGCCGCACCTGCCTCACCCTGGTCCTATCTTCCCCCTGGTCACAGTCAATGACAGAACACTTTTCTCCCTCTTCTGTGCCTAGGGTGCTGACGAGGGCTCAGAGCGGTGCCATGCAGAGCCGATCTTCCTGGGCGACATTGCTTCTTGGAACCTGGACACGGAGCTGCGCTACAGGGTCACCTGTTTCATCTCCTGGAGCCCCTGCGCAGACTGTGCCGATGAGCTGACTAAATTCCTGACCAAGAACAGACACGTGAACCTGCGCATCTTCGCTGCCCGCATCTATAACTACCTTCAGGGCTATGAAGCCGGGCTGCGCAAACTGAAGGCGGCTGGGGCCGAAGTTGCCATAATGTCCTTACAGGGTCAGCACGGGACTGACAGGGGATGGGGTGGGCAGACGAGGCCTTGGGAAGTTGCTAGAAAGAGGCGGGCAGGATGAGAATCCCCGGTGGAGAAGCCTGGTTGCTGCCTGCAGAAGGGGCGCTGGACTCTGGGAGGACTGGGGAGTGGACCTGAAGACAGTGCAGGGGAGGGAGGTGGTGCTGGGAGCGGGGGAGGGGCGTAGACCTTCACGAAGGACTTAGGGGCTTCCTGAAAGCATCTGATGGGGCCGCCTCACACTCCCGCTGGAAGAAATACAGGCGTGATGAGCTAGGTCCCAGGGAAGAAGCGAGAAGGGAGGCAGTGGAATTATCATGGGGAAAGTTCGTCTCTAAGAGGCAGAAACTCTGTGCTGCTCCCCGTTCCCCAGGGCTGGAGCTCACCCTTACCCCACCCCCTCCTGCCCTTTCAGAGTTTGAGTACTGCTGGAAAAATTTTGTGGACCACCAACAGGATGAGGATAAACCCTTCCCGGGCTGGGATAACCTGGGTCGTGAATATGAACGACTCACTAAGAAGCTGGCGGGCATTCTCCAGGTGAGGGCTCCTCCCTCCCTGCTGCCCCCCTGCCTCCTCCCACCTCCCCTTCTCTCCCTGAGCCTTTCCTTCCCTTTGCTCAGAGCCTCCTCTGGGTCACCTGCTCCCTCCTGGGGCACCAGCTGCATCCCTCCCTTCCCCTCTCACAAGGAGTCTGAGCTTCCTCACCTCCTTGTGTCCCTCCTTCCTTCCTTGTTTCTGTCTCTGCCCCGGACCTCGTCCCTGTTCATCTTTCCAACACCCTGCTACGTTCATCTCCTTCCAGAATCAGGAAGACTGAAGGATGGACTTCGATCTCGCTATAGCAGGCTGGAGAGTGCTTTGGAACAGAATAAAACATTTCTGCAAGAAATGGAAACTCGCATCCTCCACCCTCTCTGGATAGATGCAAAGCAACCAGCAAACCGCAACGAGCTATAAGAGATTGTAAATTTTAAAAACCTGATAGATTTATTTTACATTTAACATCTATTGTTGCAAATATCTATCAGTAAGATTCTATTCAATAGTATCAGAATAATTTTTGATTTTAGAGAAATAATTATGTATTTTAATTGTTTTAAATCCAAAGCAAAAGCAATAAAATAAAATGTAAAATTGTTCCCAAACACTTTTCCTCCGTAATGTATCACGAGGTCCAAATAGTGCACTAAGCAGTTGTGAATGTGCAAATGCCTTTATCTTTTGTAGGTACCTTCATGTGGGCAGTTAGTGCTCACAACAATGATCACTGGTCAAGGAAAAATGAGCTAATGCCTAGAGAAGGGGAATCTGTACTTGACAACTAAACATCTTTGCTTCCAGATGCATAAGTGTCATTGCCGAAGTGACATTGCAACTCCATGAAAGGGAGGGGAATCTCTGCCTGCTTCTGCAGGGACAAGTAGCTGCCACCTTTAGATTCGAACTGTGGAAATGACGGGTGTTTAATACAGCAGAATATTTGTTGTTCCAAATGCAAAATGAAAATCTGAAGCTTCGGAGGAGAGAATCTGGCAGGTGGGGATTGGGGAGGAGTACAGGAGACTTTAAGTCTTCATCTGACAAAGATGGGAGCCCAGGGAGATTGGTGGACACAGGGAGACATAGAGTCTACACGGAAGAGGGCAGGGGTTGAGGGTCCGAACTCGGTGACATCGCCTTGAAGGCAAGGCGGGATGTGGGGATGAGGAAGTGGGGTTCACGCTCACTGGTCACAGTGATGTCAGAGGTGATGGATCAGGACACGGAAGCACAAGCGAATGCTGGAACCCGGTGGAAATGGCCATGGGAAGTCACAGGAGACGTGTTGGGCAGGCCCGAGGTTGTCAAGAAAGAAGACGCAACTTTGGCCTTGGTTTGGGGTCTTTTGACATTTTTTGTTGTTATTTTGTCATTTTGATTTTGTAATGGTGTATATACCCTCACACGAACATCGTCTCCTTCCATTGAGTATAGGGACAAAACCCGTAGGAAATGCTTTGTAATAAATTGAATAAGAAACGACAAAACTAAAATCATATTTAAATCTAATAGAAATCCATAGAAGCACACATTGGTTGCTTTTGCCTTTTTTTTTAAAACCTGAAAAAACAAAGTTTTAGGGGAACATCATAAAAGAAGGACTTAGATAGCATGTGATGGAGGGTGACACAGCCAAATATCTCCTGGGCCTGGTGGGTCTGCCAGCTCTGCCTGGGCCCCACAGCAAGTGTTTGGGGCAGGCAGCCGGAGCGCGGACAGCGGCCTGTGACCGGGATGCCTGACCTTGCAGGGTCACGCACCCCATGGCTCCCCGCTTCCCTTCTCCTCTTCCCCGGGCAATCTCACCGCGTGGAATGTGTTTCACACTTCCTGGAACGTTCTGGAGAAGCTGATGTGCACAGGTGCCGCACGGGCCAATGGGACATTTCCTTCCTGGAGCCCAGTTCTGCATGCGATCACGTTGTTGACTGAACACAGCGACCCCGCCCGAGGACTTTGTGCCCTGACACTACTCCAGAGACCTCCCAGCAGACCTGCGGGAGCTGAGACCCTGCCCAGAGCGGGCACCTCCGAGGGCCCAAGCATCCCGGGTCAGCTGCCTGGAGGGGACTCCCCAGGCAGTCCTCGGGAGTGCAGAGCAGACCCTGGGTTAGAACTGTGACAGTGGGGACAGATTCGGCGTCCATGTGGGAGGACATTTGGGGTAAGGGCGAGGCACTGGAGGGGAACATATGTGGCGGGGTGGCCTCTGCTCCTGCGTGGAATCTGACCGTCTCCTCTTCCACTGCAGAGTTTGCAAAATGCCAAGAAGACTTCGTGGACCCCCCGGGGAGGGCCTTTGAGCCCTGGCTACACAGATGCCTGAAGGCGCCCTGCTGCGAGCCGCCACAGGCCCCTCTGGTTCCCGCTGCACCCATCACTGGCCTTCCTGACGTTCGTGGGGAGACCTCCGCTCTGGAGTCACCCCATTCTCCAGGGCTCCTGCAGCCTCCCTCTGCCCCCCCATGCTCTCAGCTTCCCTGTCTGCTTTGTCCCCAGTCCCTCCGCCCTCCTCCCTTCCCCGCTTCCCTCCCTCACTTTTCTCTCTCCAGGCCCCTTGGCTTTGCTGCATCTCCCCAGAGCCTTTCATCTTCCTCGATTCTATTCCGAAATTAAGTATCAGATATCTACGTCATATCACATACATACACAGAAAATCCGATACTTGTGAAAACATTAAAAATGATACATCTATATATGAGGAGACGAAGAATTGAGCCACACATTAAGCATTTGCCACTTATGTAACTGGGAAAGGATCACAATCCAGAATATCTAACAATTCTTATAAAGCGAGAGGGAAAGACAAACTGCCTCGCAGAAAAATGTGCAAAAGATTCGACCAACAGTTAGTTCTATAGCAGAGGAGAACGGGAGGCACAGAAAATATAAAAAGATACGAGGTCTCTCTGGACATCAGGAAAATGTGAAAGCAAAGCTCAGGGGGAGAGCGCTCACACCCCGTCAGGCGAGAGCGCGCGAGGGCCCTAATACCTGCTCCGGTGAGGACCTGGGGATGGGGACGCTTTTCTTTCCCCTGGCGGAGAGCTTTGGGAAAAGCTTGGCAATGCCAGGGATGGGCGTTGATATCCGCGCCCCGTGTGCCCGCTCTTTCTGTTCTAGACCCTTCCCTAGAGGGTCTGACGCACGAGAACACAACAGGTGACTCCTGTCCGTGATGGTGGGAAAGCGAGAGCTATCGGACTGACCCCCCCAGAGGAAAGGAACAGATGGTCGCTCAGTGCCGACACGGGGGACGACAGCCTGAATGACAGTCAGCGCTGGGTCCCCATGTGGGATCCACTGATGGGAATGGCATAATGTCAAGTAAAAGAGCAAATGGCCAGAGAGATAGATGCGAAGGGTACCACCTCTGCGGACGACCCCCAAGGAGGCAGGTAGCGTTTACGGAGAGACGCAGACAGGAGCTGTCGTGCCGCGGACCGTGGGGAGGGAGAAGCACACTCGCTGAGGGACATGGTCATCTGGGGAAAGGGAACCCTCGGGGCCTGCGCCCCCACCCACCCCGCAGGTTCCCGAGAGTCTTCCCATTAATACGCACGATCAATTAATCTGCGGGGGATCCCGCACTTCCCGACCCAGGCTCCTGTCCTCCTAGTCCCACGAGGAGGTCTCGGTCCTGCTCAGGGCAGCGATGCCCCAGCCGAACCCCCTCTCACGCTGGGCTTTGGTCACTAGCACTGACCATAACCTCGGGGAAGGCGGACGTGGAGCCTGGGTGTCGGGCAGCACCGCCCGCTGCGCTGCAGGGCGACGAGGCAGCCGGGAAACTCACGGGGCCACCGGCTGAATGTTAGGGTCCCCCGAATGCATATGTTGAAGCCCTAACCCTCTGTGTGATGGTGTCTGGAGGTGGGAGTTTGGGGGGTGGTTAAGTTTAGATGAGGTCACGAGGGTGGGACCCCAGGAGGGGACATGTGTCCTAATAAGAAGAGGAAGAGAGAGCAGAGCATGCTCACCTCCTGCTCGCCATGCAATCACTGAGGGGACGCACGATGCAGAGGACCCGGCACAGAGCTAGGAACTCACAGCACATCTGCCCCTTGCCTTCTGCAGAGCAGGGGAAAACACAGGAGTGCTCGCCCAGCCTGCTCCTCCTCTCACTGGGCAGGGAGGGAGAGGGCACCGGGCACAGGGCTGGGTGCAGGGCGGCTGTGGAGAGGGCTCCGGCCCCTCCCCAGGGAGGTGGGGCCTCTGTCCTGCGGTCACCCTCAGGGCCTGTCATTCCCCTCTCCCTGCCCTCCTTACTTTATCTTTCGCTTTGAGTAAGGGTGGGTCCTGCTGCCCTGAGGGGCCTGTCGCCACAAGGGGGAGCTCTGCCCAGAGGGAGGGCCCCAGAGATGGAGAGAAGGTGGGTGTGAGCTGGAGGAGGCCACACCCCAGGGCCCTCCCACCCCTGCTGCCAAAGCAGGAAGGGTGTGGCGCCTCAGCTGAGAAGGCTGGCCGGTCACTCAGACGAGGGACTTCCCTAAGGCCGGGCACTGTGAGAGGAAATGCATCTCCAGGTCTGGAGAAAAGTGACAGAAGCCTGGCGGGAAGGCTACACCCTGAAGCCCTGGAGCAGGTACCGCTGCCCACTCTGTGCCTCTGGGGCCTCTCTCTGACCCCTGTGGAGCCTCTGTCCTGGGGCGGCTGCTGCTGCTGCTCTCCAGCTGGCTTCTCTTCCTGTCTGGGTTCCTTCTCCGCAGGACCGCTCCGTTGGGGGCACAGCCTGTTCTGGGGAGACCCCCACTACTGCTTCTGAATGGCCCCCTCTGTGCCTGCCCCCAGTCCTGCCGTCTTCCTGGTCCCCCTCTCAGCCTGCAAGTCCTTGGGGCTGGGCCGTCCCCTGCGTGCCTGCGACGGCTGCCTGATCTCCCATCTTTCCTGAGTGCTGTTAACACTTAGGTTGGGACTAAAGCCTGAGTGAAGCCGTTGCTGAATTTAGTTGGAAACACTTTGATCAATTTTCTGTGCCCTTGACCCCACTATACACACAGCGTGAGAAGAGCTGTCTGGGGCAAGAAGATAAACCATCCTTTCCAAGGATGTCTCCACGGGGAGCAAAAAAGTAAATGCAGACGGTTCTCACATCCACGACTTTCACGGTTATCACTGCACCACCAGCCTAGGACCGGGGGAAAAGATGCCTCGGTCGGGAGAAATGCTCCTAGTTCACAATTAAGTAGACAAGAGCACCACACCCAAGACAGCGCACCCCACCAAGTCACCTAATGTGATAGCTGGGCATGGCATGGCTGTGCCCAGACAGGGGACCACGGCTGTCACTTACCAGACAGGGGACCTGGGCAGGCTAATCCCCTCATTGCGCCCTGCTTACTTCTCTCTAAGATGGGATGGGTCCTCCGGGACTGGAGGAGGAGTAGATGAGTTCAGAGACACAGGATACTTAGACCAGTAGCCGGAGCCTGTGGATTTAGGTGTTAATCCGATCTGTAAAACATAACATGCCTCCCTGAAAAGTCGGGCGTGGATTGAACTGCAATATTAAAAGCTACTATTTTGATGCAGAGGGGGTTTTGTTACTCAGTTCTGTGTTTCTAATGCTTTGGGGGGTGTGGGCAGGAATCTAGGGGGGGCTTGGGCGTGTGCTGCTGGAAGGCGCGGAGCCTGGGCCTCCACGGGAGGGGACTCTGGTCCCTGGTGTCCCTGCAGCCCCCGTCCCCTGCCGCTCCCCAGTCTTCCTGCCTGGGAGGCAGTAGAAGATGCTCAGGGCCAAGGAGGGTTGGGGGAGGCGCATCACCCAAGGGTGCAGAGCTCTGTGTTCAGGTGACACCAAATGGGAGAAACTCCAGGGAACACTCTGCATTTTCGGTTTTCACTTTTGCCCCCAGAAACCCAATGGAGCGGTTATATCATGACTATTTCTACTTCCATTTTTACAACCTGCCGACCCCCAAACACCGAAATGGCTGCTACATCTGCTATCAAGTGGAAGGAACAAAGAACCACTCACGTATGCCCTTGTTGAGGGGGGTCTTTGAAAACCAGGTATGGGCCCCCCTATACTCTCCTCACAGGCAGGAGCAAAGACAGTCGAGGACACGGAAAAGAATATAACACGTAAAATGCCGAGTGCTTCTTCCCACAACAACGTCCAATGTCCTGGGCCCCTGATGTCCCTGCCTGACCCTCCTGCATCCTGACACAGGATGGCTTTGGATTTATCCCACGAGGCCTCTCTTAGAGAGTCTGCGGGCTGTCGTCTCCACGTCTGGTCTCCAGCTCGGCCTCTAGCAGTCCGGGAGGAAAGAGCATCTTAGCAAGTCGGGGCCCCTTAGGTACCAGCACCTCATCTGGCCCTGGTAACTGCCCTGCTGGCCTGATGCTCCCCCAGACACAGCCCTGACTGCTCCACGCCCAGGAAGTGTGATCCCCCTGGGGGAGAGTCCACACCCTGGTCCTGCTGCCCCCCAGCTTGCTCTGAGGCCTCACCCAGGCCTGCCTGGATGAGGACCGCAGCCTAGGCAGACACCAGGTTGAGCACAGCACCCTGCAGCCCCTGCAGCGACCACTGACCTCTCCTGCAAGCTGTTCCCCCACACGCCAGCCCTCCCTTCTCCATCCAGACTGCAGACCTCCCAGAACCTGTCGGGAGAGAGCATTACGGGGTAGACGGGCGTGCACTGTGGCACGACTACTGCGTGGACGCACAATCGGGGTCCCTCGCGTCCTGCAACCTTCTCAAGTACCCAGTGTTCAAAAGCTGAGAGAGATGGATGGATTTACTGTTGATAACGTAACATCTCTCAGATCTTATTTCAACATGTAATGAATAAGAATTCATACAAAAGTTCTTTACGGGAGAGTTTACCTTCTTTCCTCATGCTCAGTCCTTGAGAGGAGATGCGTATTTCATACTTGCCCCATTTCAAGAGCGCGGTGGACACGCGTGGCCGGCCGCTCCCCAGTGGACAGCGCAGCTCTGTGGCCTTCCCCGGCAGACAGCGCCCAGGGAACAAGCCTGGACCCCAGAGGCCTGGCCTGGAGCAGGCACTCGGAATGCATGTAGCAGGAATGACTGGGATAACGAATGTCGGATTGAATGAACGAGTGGATGAGTGTGGCAAGGAAGACTACGTGAAAACAGAGGGGAGGGGAGAGATTAAGAAAACCAATCAACCGCTCAGTAACATGCCTCTGAGACTATTGCTCCCCGGCCCCTCGTCCCCACGTCCCCAGCCCTGCCACACGCCTGCTCTGCCAGCCCAGAGTGTCCCCCTCCCTTCTCCATCTCTCCCAGTTCTTTCCCAAGAAGAGGCGTCACACAGAACTCTGCTTCCTCTCTTGGTTCCGCACCGAGAAGGCGTCCTTGGACATGATGCTGTCCTCAGGTGAGAAATATCGTGTCACCTGGTACATATCCTGGAGTCCTTGCTTCGCATGTGTGGATGAGGTGGTTAAGTTCCTGAGGGAGCACAAGAACGTAGAGTTGAGCATCTTCGCTGCCCGCCTCTACCACTCCGGTATTTTGGAATACCGGCAGGGTCTTCGCAAACTGCATGACGCCGGCGTCCATGTGGCCATCATGTCCTATTATGGTGAGAGCAGAGGGAGCTGGGGCAGGGGCAGGGCTGTGAGAGGGACTGGGATCAGGTAGGGGGAACCTAGGATGCCCCAGGGAGAGTAGCCTCTCTTTGCTGCCTGCAGAGGTGAGGCTGGACTCTGGGGAGGACTGGAGAGTCTGCTTGGAGAGAGAGTTCAGGGGAGAGAGGCGAGCCTGGGCCATGGAGGGAGGTGGGTACTCATGCTAGAAGGCCTTGGTGGCTTCCAGGATGAGGTAGAATTGGACTGCCTCAGATTCCAGTTGGAAACAGGAATTCGAGGGAGGAAAGAGGAGGCAGAGAAATGCCGATGGCGAGAACGTGTCTCTTAAGACTCAGGCACCTCATAGTCTCTTCCCCATATTCAGAGCTGGAGCTTGCCTTGATTCCTCCTGTCCCGTTTCAGAGTTTAAGCACTGCTTGAACGACTTCGTGTTCCACCAGGGAAGATCCTTCTGCCCCTGGAATGACTTGAATAAAAACAGCAAAGATCTCTCTAACACGCTGGAGGACATTCTCCGGGTGAGGGCGGCTCCCTCCCAGCTGCCCCCCTGTCCACCTCCCCCCTCACCTCTCTCCCTGGGTTTTCTTACCCTTTATTCACAGCCTCCTCTGGGTCACCTGCTCCGTCCTGGGGCACCAGCTGCATCCCTCCCTTCCCCTCTCACAAGCTGTCTGAGCTTCCTCACCTCCTTGTGTCCCTCCTTCCTTCCTTGTCTCTGTCTCTGCCCCGGACCTCGTCCCTGTTCATCTTCCCAACGCCCTGCTACATTCATCTCCTTCCAGAATCAGGAAGACTGAAGGATGGACCGCAATCTCGCTAAAGAAAGCGGAAGACCTCTGTGGAACAGCAGAACAAAACACTTTTTTAAAGAAAGGGAACTTGCCATCCACCAACACGTCCCATTGATCAAAACATCCCAGCAAAATGCAATGAGTTCATAAGAAATTATTATTTTTTTAAATCTGATAGACTTACTTTTCAAAAATCTGTTATGTTCAAAATCTAAATATTAGCAAGTTTTTCTACTCAATAATATCAGAATAGGTTTTGAGTTTTAGAGAAATATGTATTTTGATAGATTTAATCCAAATGCAATCAAATGAAAGACTAAGGTTCTTCCCTACCAAAATTTTTCCTCTATAAATGTATCATGAAGTCCAAATAGTTCAATAAACACTTGCGAATGTGCAAATGCCTTTCTTTGTCTTTCGTAGGTACCTCCGTGGTGGGGGAGTTGTAGCAGGGCTCACACTAATTGTCGCTGGTCAAATAAAAATCAGTAACGTTTATAGGAGGGGGATCTGGAATTTAAAAGCCTGGACTCATCGTCAGACTATTAGACGGGCAGCAGCACCGTTTTGAAACGACGGACGATGCAATAAGAGAAGAGAAAGACGAAGTGTAAACACGGGAAGGAACATTCGAACGGGCAGGTTTTCGGGGGCCGGGGAGTTGCCCAGTCCTCAGCCCATTCCCAACTTCACCGCCCTGGTAAGGGAGCTAGAAGGAGGGACTTCCCTGCCACAGGACGACCTCTGCCCTTCGCAGTGCCTAGGCCCAAGCGGGCCCCTTCGCAGGCACCAGATGTCTCTCCCGCCAGCATCGCTGTAGAGCCTGGACGGTGCCGAGTGAGCCCCTGGCAGCTGGGCATCCTGCACAGGGCAGCGAAGGCCGCAGGTCTCTCCTCACAGAGTCCTGCTCACATGTCAGGGCCTGACCCGTGTCCAATCTCACACGATGACTGCAAGGAGCCGGGGGAGGGGTCATTTCATTTGAGACACTGGAAGGGTAGAGAGTAAAGGACAGGCGATGACCATGACCCAGGAGAGAGGATAGGACTGAGTCAAGGGGGGGTCAGGGCCAGAAAGGAAGAACTGACAGACAAGGTCACCTGGACAGATGGAAGCAAAGGAGGGGAGCGGGGTGGGCAGGGCCAGTGGGAGGAGGGGACAATGCAGGGTCAGGGGCCAACGAGGAGAGGATAAGGGACAAGAAGGAGTCTAAGGATAGGACACTGGGGAAGATGGGTCCTGGCAGGGGTCTGTGGCTGCCAGGGAAAGAAGCCTGCCTGGATGGCTGAAACGACAGCTGTTTCACAGAACAGGACATGTGGGGAGGGCAGGACAGCGAGGGCCTGGCTCAGCTGCTCGGACATGCTGTCGGGACCCAGGCACACTGCCCCTGTCCCCCAGCTCAGCTCTAGGTGCTTGTCTTCTGCCGCTGGGCTTCTCGGGATCTGAGATGGCGGCCCGCCTCCAGACATCGCGTCTCATTCCGGAGGGGCGTGCGAAAGAGGACAGGACCAAGCCCAGAACTTTCGAGCCTGCACATCCTTGCTATAGACCATAAGAAGGCGGCTGATTGGCTACCCCACAAAGGGCGGCTGACGGTCTGCCCCACACACCAGTGTCCGGCGGCATTTCCTTCAGAGACCCTGTATGTGCTGGGGAGGGAACAGGACTGGCTCTTGGGCTCCTCCTCTGTAACATAAGGAGTGACTGACCAGAGAGCTGCCCTGACAGTTACACGTCGAGTATTCATGATGCTGTCTGAGGTAGTGAAGTCTCAAGGAAGGATGAGTTTATTACAAAATAGAGGGGAAATCTCTTGCTCAATAGAACACTCAGTCCTCCGGCACGTTCTGCTCACGCCACGTGCAGCCCGGTGCTGGGCAAATGGTGACAGGCGGCGCTGGGGGTCCTCAACAGGGCGGTCAGGGCTGAGACGCAGGTCAGGGCCGGTTCCTGCTCTCGAGTCACCTCCTCCTGGCTTTCCTGAGGAAGACCTCCCTCCCGCCCTCCAGGGGCTCCTCTCCTCTGTCCCTCTGATGTGGCCTCTCCTTAAGGGTCTCGGCATGTCCTCTAGGCTGATGCCCTCGTTTCTGCGTCTCCTTCCACCCCCTGCTGCAGGTGAGCCAGGTAGCCTGTGAGTGACAGTGACGGTGCCGTGCCCAAACGAGGGGGCCGGATTGAGAGAGGACCCCTTCCACTTGTCTTTGAATTAGCCTCGACCTCGAGGTGCAGACGCACCTTGCCTCAGGCCTGAGCTAAGCCCTCTGCATCCCCACTCTTCATCTGGACTTCACCAGTTCTCAGCAGAGAATGACGACCTAGCACCCTTTCCCTCTGACAGAAAGTCCTTTGTTCCTTTTCCCAGGTAGGAGGAGGGAGAGCCCGATTCACATCCTGCCTCCCTTGCTTCTCTCTCTTCCGGCCCCTTGGCTTCTCTCCACCTGCCCAGAGTGGTTTATCTTCCTTTTTGACTCCGTGTTCTCCCCTCCCTGCTCACTCTCCGCCTCTTCAACCTGATTTCTCTTTGTTTCTCTCAGACCTAGCAGGAATCTTTCTCGCTAAGCCCTTTGCACACCTGTATCCAAATTACTCATCCTGCGGGCTTCAAGTGGCAGTATTAGACATGAAGCCAAAACCTTACAGACACTGCTTAACGAGCCCCCACAATTATGTCAGCCGCAATCCTGTAGGAAACCCTTACACATACCATATGATCCAGCGATCCCACTTCTGGACACAAAATCTGTATGTCAAAGAGATATTGGCACTCCCACATTTGTTACAGCATTAGTCACACGCGCCATGGAAACAGCCTAAGTGCCCCTCAACGATCAATGAAAGGGTAACATTGATTAGGTAAAGACAGTCTCTTTAATAAACGGTGTGGAGAAAACTGAACGGATACATGCCAAACAAAACAAAACAAAACAAAAAAACACAAAAACCTAGACCATTTTTAACACTATCATATACAAGAATAAACTCAAAACAGATCAAAGACTCAAATGTAAGACCCCAAACCCTAAAACTCCTAGAAGAAAATATCAGCAATAAACTCTTCAACATTGCTCTGAGTAATATTTTTTTTAGATAGACCTCCTCCAACAAAGGAAACAAAAGAAAAATTAAACAAAGGAGACTACATCAAACTGAAAGTTTTTGCACAGCAAAGGAAACCTTCAACAAATGAAAAGCTACCTAATGAATAGGAAAAGATATTTGGCAAGGATACATCCACTAGGGGTTAATATCCAAAATATATAGAGAATTCATAGAACTTAAACACCAGAAAAACCCAAACGACCCTATTTAAAAAGGGGGAGAAGACCTGAATAGATATTTCTCCAAAGACGACATGCAGATGACCGATAGGTGTATGAAAAGATGCTCAACTTCACGAATAAACAGAGAAATGCAAATTAATACCACAATGAGCTATCACCTCACACCTGTCAGAATGGCCATCATCAAACAACAAGCGTTGGCGAGGATGTGGAGAAAAGGGAACCTTCGTGCACTTTTGGGGGGATTACAAATTGGTGCATCCACTATGGAAAACAGTGTGGAGGGTCCTCAAAAAATTAAAAATAGAACTACCTTATGACCCAGCAATCCCACTTGTGGGTATCTATCTAAAGATATCCAGGGGGAGCTCTGCCAGGAGGGAAGGGTGCCCAGAGATGGAGAGAAGGTGGGTGTGAGCAGGAGGAGGCCCACACCCCAGGGCCGTCCCACCCCTGCTGCCAAAGCAGGAAGGGGGTGGTGCCTCAAGAGACAGCTGGGCGGTCACTCAGACGAGGGACTTTCCTAAAGCCTAGCTCTGTGAAGGAAACGAAACCCCAGAGCTACAGAGAAATGGCAGGTCTGGGACAAGCCTGTGAAGGATGCTGCGGACAGATGCCGGAGATCAGGTACGGCTGCTCACTCTTAGCGGGCTAGCAGGAGCCTGTGGATTTAGGTGTTAACTTGATATTTAAAACATCACATGCCTACGTGAAAAGTCTGGCGTCAAATGAACGGAAATATTAAAAGCTACTAGTTTAGAGCGGAGGGGGTTTATTACTCAGTTCTGTGTTTTTAATGCGTTGGAGGGTGTGGGCAGGAATCTGGGGGGGCTTGGGCGTGTGCTGCTGGAAGGCGCGGAGCCTGGGCTCCCACGGGAGAGGACGCTGGTCCCTGGCGTCTCTGCAGCCCCCGTCCCCTGCCGCTCCCCAGTCTTCCTGCCTGGGAGGCAGTAGAAGATGCTCAGGGCCAAGGAGGGTTGGGGGAGGCGCATCACCCAGGGGTGCAGAGCGCTGTGTTCAGGTGACACCAAATGGGAGAAACTCCAGGGAACACTGCATTTTCTGTTTTCTCTCTGTCCCCAGTTACCCAATGGAAGGATTAGATCCTGAAACCTTCTTCTTCGAATTCCAAAACCTGCTCTATGCCTATGGGCGGAAGAGCTCCTACCTCTGCTTCCAGGTGGAGAGAGAGCAGCACAGCTCACCGGTGCCCTCTGACTGGGGGGTCTTTGAAAACCAGGTATGGGCCCCACTATTGTCAAAGGCAGGAGCAAAGCCGGTCGAGGATGCAGAAAAGAATATAACAGATAAAATGCCGAGTGCTTCTTCCCACAACAACGTCCGATGTCCTGGGCCCCTGATGTCCCTGCCTGACCCTCCTGCATCCTGACACAGGATGGCTTTGGATTTATCCCCTGAGGCCTCTCTTAGGGAGTCTGTGGGGTGTCATGTCCACGTCTGGTCTCCAGCTCGGCCTCTAGCAGTCCGGGAGGAAAGAGCATCTTAGCAAGTCGGGGCTCCTTAGGTACCAGCACCTCATCTGGCCCTGGTAACTGCCCTGCTGGCCTGATGCTCCCCCAGACACACCCCTGACTGCTCCACGCCCAGGAAGTGTGATTCCCCTGGGGGAGAGTCCACACCCTGGTCCTGCTGCCCCCCAGCTTGCTCTGAGGCCTCACCCAGGCTGGCCTGGATGAGGACCGCAGCCTAGGCAGACACCAGGTCGAGCGCAGCACCCTGCAGCCCCTGCAGCGACCACTCACCTCTCCTGCAAGCTGTCCCCCCACACGCCAGCCCTCCCTTCTCCATGCAGACTGCAGACCTCCCAGAACCTGTCGGGAGAGAGCATTACGGGGTAGACGGGCGTGCACTGTGGCACGACTATGCGTGGACGCACAATCGGGGTCCCTCGCGTCCTGCAACCTTCTCAAGTACCCAGTGTTCAAAAGCTGAGAGAGATGGATGGATTTACTGTTGATAACGTAACATCTCTCAGATCTTATTGCAACATGTAATGAATAAGAATTCATACAAGAGTTCTTCACGGGATAGTTGACCTTCTTTCTCATGCTAAGTCCTTGAGAGGAGATGCGTATTTCATACTTGCCCCATTTCAAGAGCGCGGTGGACACGCGTGGCCGGCCGCTCCCCGGTGGACAGCGCAGCTCTGTGGCCTTCCCCGGCAGACAGCGCCCAGGGAACAAGCCTGGACCCCAGAGGCCTGGCCTGGAGCAGGCACTCGGAATGCATGTAGCATGAATGACTGGGATAACGAATGTCGGAATGAATGAACGAGTGGATGAGTGTGGCAAGGAAGACTACGTGAAAACAGAGGGGAGGGGAGAGATTAAGAAAACCAATCAACCGCTCAGTAACATGCCTCTGAGACTATTGCTCCCCGGCCCCTCGTCCCCACGTCCCCAGCCCTGCCACACGCCTGCTCTGCCAGCCCAGAGTGTCCCCCTCCCTTCTCCATCTCTCCCAGTTCTGTGGGACGGAGCCCTACCACGCAGAACTCCGCTTCCTGAATTGGTTCCGTGCCGAGAAGCTGTCTCCTTATGAACATTACGATGTCACCTGGTTCCTATCCTGGAGCCCCTGCTCCACCTGTGCAGAGGAGATAGCCATTTTCCTGAGCAATCACAAGAACGTCAGGCTGAACATCTTTGTCTCCCGAATCTACTACTTCTGGAAACCAGCGTTCCGGCAGGGACTTCAGGAGCTGGACTGCTTAGGGGTCCAGCTGGACGCCATGTCCTTTCACGGTGAGGGCAGAGGGAGCTGGGGCAGGGCAGTGGGAGGGGTTAGGACCAGGTAGTGGGGACCTGGAGCACCCCAGAGAGAGTGCGTGGGAGGGGAACTTGGGAAACGGAGGCAGGGGTGACGGCCCCTAGCAGGGAGGGGACCTGTCCCTGCGGGGCTCCTGTGCAGATCCTGACCGCGTTCACCCCTTTATCTCAGATTTTAAATACTGTTGGGAAAACTTCGTGGACAACCAGGGAATGCCCTTCAGGTGTTGGAAGAAAGTGCATCAAAATTATAAGTCCGTGTTAAGAAAGCTTAACGAAATCCTCAGGTGAGAGGTTCCTCAGGCCCCCTCGGGTCCCCTCACCCCTGCTCCTCAAGCCCCTCCCCTTCGACCCCCCAGCTTCTTCCTGCATGTCCTCCACCCCACTCTGGTCATCGCCTCCGCCCACTTCCGCCCTCCACCCCCAATATCTCCCTCTCCTTCCGTGAAGGAGCACCCCACTACTTCCTCCCATCTCGACACATTAACCAAATCTTGTTATTGAACGGAACATAAATGGCCATGAATGCAGAGAAGTGTGAAAATCAGAACATTGAAAATTATCCAGACGGACATGACTCACCAGCAAAGGGGGGTCCACGGGGGCTGCCAGGGCTTCGTAACACACCGTGCCGAGCCCCTCGGGGTGCAATGCCCCCAGTATTTTCAGCAGCTGGAATTAAATAATTTAATTCTAAATTAGGCTTCATTCCCAAGGTGGCCGCTCTTCCTGCCCCAGCCCCTTTGTTCTCGTGAATGTAGTGGAAGATGCTGACGTGTGTGTCTTTGTCAAGCAGGAGGAGATAGCCACAGGGTCTGAATTAGCGTGGCTGGTTGATACGAAGAGCGTGTTATCTTAGGCTGAAGAAACACAGACTTCTCTCTCCGTTCTTGGAAACTCCCCCTCCCCGACTCCCTAGCTGCATGAAAACTCCCTGCTTCCGCTGTTTGGGAGAGACGGATTTGACAGATCTTGCTCTTTGGTCCCTTCGCTTTGGCCAAGTAGAATAAAACTCTTCTGTAAGCACCGGCGTCTCCGTGTCGTGGCTCACGAGCGCATCAGCACATGAACCTGAATTTCGGGTGGTGATTCAGTCACGGCACAGACTGGGTGACTCTCCTTCAGACATTTATACACCCTCCCAGTTTTGGAGGCCAGAAGTCCAAGATCAAGGTGTCGGCAGGTCGGCTACTCCTGAGGTCTCTCTCTTTGGCATGCAGATGGCCACCTTCTCGTTCTGTCCTCACCTGGTCTTTCTTCTGTGCATGAGTCCCGGGGAGCCCCTGGCGTCCTTCTGTGTGTCCCTACTTCCTCTTCTTGCAAAGACATCAGTCAGATTGGATCAGGGTCCTCCCTAAGTGCCTCATTTAAACTTAGTCACCTCGATAAGGGCCCTATCTCAAATAGTCACATTCTTAGCACCTGGGGGTTAGGACTTCTGAACATCACTTAGGGGTGGGGAGACACGGTTCAGCTCATATAATGACTAAGCTGAGTGGCTTCAGCGAGAGCAGGATCCTTGTCCTGTGTGAGTCTCCCGGGCTATGCCGAACCTGACCTTGACTCACCTGCTTCCATTCCAGATGTTACTGTCCCCTTCTACCCCGTCACCATCACACCCCCCTCCCCCGCTCCGCCCCTCCCTTATTCATTCTTAAATCGCTGCTAGAGGTGAAGCTCTGGAGGGGCTGCCGCCTGAGGACGGTGATGGAGAGTGAGCAAGAAAAATAAATGAATGGTGAATTTACATTGAGGTACATTTTTAGAGTAAAAGTAGGATTGGATATGTGAGGACGGAGATTATACAGAACTCTCCCAAAAAAGCAGAACAGCTGAGCATCGGGTCAGGGACCGCTCTGGCACTCAGTGAGGATGAGGAGGCGGAGGTCCGTTTCCCCGTCCAGGAGCCGGCCACCCGCGAACGTTCCGAGGAGAAACTGAGTGAGGCTCCAGACGGGGTGAGCTGCGGGGAGCAACGGGTGACCTGACACGGCAGGATTCTGGCAGAAGGCCGCAGAGGAAGAAAAGCAAGAGGGTAGGTGTGCGCTGGGAATGCTTTCACAGAATCATCGTGGAGAGTGTCTGGGGTCTCCCACGGACCACCTGCTCCTCCCTTGATCTTGGCTGTCCTGGTGTGACTTATTGGTGGCGGACACCTGTTCCTTCACTCTTCCTTCCTGTCCGTACCGTTGCTCGTGGGCGTAGGGCAGAACCCAGGGTCTCTGGCTGCTTCGGCCCGTCCACCTTGATCCTCCCCTCTCTCTCCGTGTTTCCTCTAAGGAAGGAGGCACAGGGAGGCACAGATGTGGACGACACACTCTTGACTGTCTCGGTCATCAAAACAGTCCAAAGTAGCCGGCTCAAAAGGTCTCCTCCTCCAGGAGAAAAAGAACAAAGCAGAAGGCCAGTCTTAGGGATCCACAGGGACCTCAGGACATCTCCAAGATAGTCACTGTCCTGTGCCCAGCACAGCACATTCTCTGCCCATGTCAGGCGGCTCATAGAAATTCTCCGTGCTGTCATTATACAAAAGCCAGCAGAGGGTTTCAGCCTTTAGGTCCACCCCTTCTGCTTCTCAGGTTGGGCGGGCGGGGCGGGGGTGGATGGGATGTGTCTTAGCTCTGAGTTTGAATAACTCATTGTGCAGACCTGATCACTCTTCTCGGAAGGGCCTAGCTCATTCTGGAATCTTCATTGTCTGTGATTCCTAGACATTAGGACAGATTGGGACGGAGGGGACGCTTCTTACCCCTGGGGCCATCCCAGGGCCTCTAGGGCACACGAGCCGAAAGTTTGTAGGGTGGGGCAGCAGTGGGCACACAAGCCGAAAGTTTCCTCTGGGGCTCATATTTGTGTGCAATCTAGACTGGAGGTGACAGGTGGCTACCCTAAGGTCTGCTCCCCAGGATTCTTTGTTTTCTCACCTGGAGGTCTTAGTGGATGTGTGACAAGGCAAGCGATAGCTTTCAGGACGCACACTTGAAGTCCAGGTCCTCGATCCCCGACCTAGGTTGCCCAGTGGAGAACCAAAGTCCCCTCCCCTTCTGCCATCCATGCCCCAAGGCCACACAGCCCGGACAGCATTCCAGCTCTGCCGTCCATGCGCCGTGATCTGGAGAAAGTGTCTTAGGCTCTCTGTGGCGGGCCCTCACTGACATGTCAGGATTATCATCTGCCTCTCGATGCTGTTGGGGTCTGGGTAGAGGATGCAGTGTGGGATCTGCTCAACACACCTGCCCTCTCCGAGACGGGAAGTGAAAAGCCACTGCACTGACGTTGGCCCTGACTTTGCATCATTCCCCGACTCTTGTCGGGACACTGAATGACACCTAACTGCAAAGCAGGGTGGTGTGGAGAGGGCTCCGGCCCCTCCCCAGGGAGGTGGGGCCTCTGTCCGGCGTCACCCTCAGGGCCTGTCGCATCCCCTCTCCCTGCCCTCCTTACTTTATCTTTCACTTTGCAGTAAGGGTGGGTCCTGCTGCCCAGAGGGGCCTGTCGCCACCGAGGGGGAGCTCTGCCCAGAGGGAGGGCCCCAGAGATGGAGAGAAGGTGGGTGTGAGACAGAGGAGGCCCACACCCCAGAGACCTCCAACCCCTGCTGCCAAAGCAGGAAGGGGGTGGCGCCTCAGCTGAGAAGGCTGGGCAGTCACTCAGACTAGGGACTTTCCTAAAACCAAGCTCTGTGAAGGAAACGAAACCCCAGAACTACAAGAAATGGCAGGTCTGGGACAAGCCTGTGAAGGATGCTGCGGACAGATGCCGGAGATCAGGTACGGCTGCTCACTCTTAGCGGGCTAGCAGGAGCCTGTGGATTTAGGTGTTAACTTGATATTTAAAACATCACATGCCTACGTGAAAAGTCGGTTGTCAAATGAACGGAAATATTAAAAGTTACTAGTTTAGAGCGGAGGGGGTTTTATTACTCGGTTCTGTGTTTCTAATGCGTTGGAGGGTGTGGGCAGGAATCTGGGAGGGCTTGGGCGTGTGCTTCTGGAAGGCGCGGAGCCTGGGCCCCCACGGGAGAGGACTCTGGTCCCTGGTGTCCCTACAGCCCCCGTCCCCTGCCACTCCCCAGTCTTCCTGCCTGGGAGGCAGTAGAAGATGCTCAGGGCCAAGGAGGGTTGGGGGAGGCGCATCACCCAAGGGTGCAGAGCTCTGTGTTCAGGTGACACCAAATGGGAGAAACTCCAGGGAACACTGCATTTTCTGTTTTCTCTCTGTTCCCAGTTACCCAATGGGAAGATTAGACCCTAAGACCTTCTCCTTCGAATTCAAAAACCTGCCCTACGCCTATGGGCGGAAGAGCTCCTACCTCTGCTTCCAGGTGGAGAGAGAGCAGCACAGCTCACCGGTGCCCTCTGACTGCGGGGTCTTTAAAAACCAGGTATGGGCCCCACTATTGTCAAAGGCAGGAGCAAAGCCGGTCGAGGACGCAGAAAAGAATATAACATGTAAAATGCCGAGTGCTTATTTCGACAACAATGTCCAATGTCCTGGGCCCCTGATGTCCCTGCCTGACCCTCCTGCATCCTGACACAGGATGGCTTTGGATTTATCCCACGAGGCCTCTCTTAGGGAGTCTGCGGGCTGTCGTCTCCACGTCTGGTCTCCAGCTCGGCCTCTAGCAGTCCGGGAGGAAAGAGCATCTTAGCAAGTCGGGGCACCTTAGGTACCAGCGCCTCATCTGGCCCTGGTAACTGCCCTGCTGGCCTGATGCTCCCCCAGACACAGCCCTGACTGCTCCACGCCCAGGAAGTGTGATCCCCCTGGGGGAGAGTCCACACCCTGGTCCTGCTGCCCCCCAGCTTGCTCTGAGGCCTCACCCAGGCCTGCCTGGATGAGGACCGCAGCCTAGGCAGACACCAGGTCGAGCGCAGCACCCTGCAGCCCCTGCAGCGACCACTCACCTCTCCTGCAAGCTGTCCCCCCACACGCCAGCCCTCCCTTCTCCATGCAGACTGCAGACCTCCCAGAACCTGTCGGGAGAGAGCATTACAGGGTGGACGGGCGTGCACTGTGGCACGACTACTGCGTGGACGCACAATCGGGGTCACTCGCGTCCTGCAACCTTTTCAAGTACCCAGTGTTCAAAAGCTGAGAGAGATGGATGGATTTACTGTTGATAACGTAACATCTCTCAGATCTTATTTCAACATGTAATGAATAAGAATTCATACAAGAGTTCTTCACGGGATAGTTGACCTTCTTTCTCATGCTAAGTCCTTGAGAGGAGATGCGTATTTCATACTTGCCCCATTTCAAGAGCGTGGTGGACACGCGTGGCCGGCGGCTCCCCGGTGGACAGCGCAGCTCTGTGGCCTTCCCCGGCAGACAGCGCCCAGGGAACAAGCCTGCACCCCAGAGGCCTGGCCTGGAGCAGGCACTCGGAATGCATGTAGCATGAATGACTGGGATAACGAATGTCGGAATGAATGAACGAGTGGATGAGTGTGGCAAGGAAGACTACGTGAAAACAGAGGGGAGGGGAGAGATTAAGAAAACCAATCAACCGCTCAGTAACATGCCTCTGAGACTATTGCTCCCCGGCCCCTCGTCCCCACGTCCCCAGCCCTGCCACACGCCTGCTCTGCCAGCCCAGAGTGTCCCCCTCCCTTCTCCATCTCTCCCAGTTCTGTGGGACGGAGCCCTACCACGCAGAACTCTGCTTCCTGAATTGGTTCCGTGCCGAGAAGCTGTCTCCTTATGAACATTACGATGTCACCTGGTTCCTATCCTGGAGCCCCTGCTCCACCTGTGCAAAGAAGATAGCCATTTTCCTGAGCAATCACAAGAACGTCAGGCTGAGCATCTTTGTCTCCCGAATCTACTACTTCTGGAAACCAGCGTTCCGGCAGGGACTTCAGGAGCTGGACCACTTAGGGGTCCAGCTGGACGCCATGTCCTTTCACGGTGAGGGCAGAGGGAGCTGGGGCAGGGCAGTGGGAGGGGTTAGGACCAGGTAGTGGGGACCTGGAGCGCCCCAGAGAGAGTGCGTGGGAGGGGAACTTGGGAAACGGAGGCAGGGGTGACAGCCCCTGGCAGGGAGGGGACCTGGCCCTGCGGGGCTCCTGTGCAGATCCTGACCGCGTTCACCCCTTTATCTCAGATTTTAAATACTGTTGGGAAAACTTTGTGGACAACCAGGGAATGCCCTTCAGGTGTTGGAAGAAAGTGCATCAAAATTATAAGTCCGTGTTAAGAAAGCTTAACGAAATCCTCAGGTGAGAGGTTCCTCAGGCCCCCTCGGGTCCCCTCACCCCTGCTCCTCCCTCCCTGCCCCCTCCCCTTCTACCCTCGCCTTCCTGCATGTCCTCCACCCCACTCTGGTCATCGCCTCCGCCCACTTCCGCCCTCCACCCCCAATATCTCCCTCTCCTTCCGCGTAGGAGCACCCCACTACTTCCTCCCATCTCGACACATTAACCAAATCTTGTTATTGAACGGAACATAAATGGCCGTGAATGTAGAGAAGTGTGAAAATCAGAACATTGAAAATTATCCAGACGGACATGACTCACCAGCGAAGGAGGGTCCACGGGGGCTGCCAGGGCTTCGTAACACACCGTGCCGAGCCCCTCAGGGTGCAGTGCCCCCAGTATTTTCAGCAGCTGGAATTAAATAATTTAATTCTAAATTAGGCTTCATTCCCAAGGTGGCCGCTCTTCCTGCCCCAGTCCCTTTGTTCTCGTGAATGTAGTGGAAGATGCTGATGTGTGTGTCTTTGTCAAGCAGGAGGACATAGCTACAGGGTCTGAAAACACAGGCGTGCTCACCCAGTCTGCCCCTTCTCATCACCTGCTGTCAACGGGCAGGCGGAGAGCGTGCGCCCGGCACAGGGCTGGGTGCAGGGTGGTGTGGAGAGGGCTCCGGCCCCTCCCCAGGGAGGTGGGGCCTCTGTCCTGCGGTCATCCTCAGGGCCTGTCGCATCTCCCTCTCCCTGCCCTCCTTACTTTATCTTTCGCTTTGCAGTAAGGGTGGGTCCTGCTGCCCAGAGGGGCCTGTCGCCACGAGGGGGAGCTCTGCCCAGAGGGAGGGCCCCAGAGATGGAGAGAAGGTGGGTGTGAGACAGAGGAGGCCACACCCCAGGGCCCTCCCACCCCTGCTGCCAAAGCAGGAAGGGGGTGGCGCCTCAGCTGAGAAGGCTGGGCAGTCACTCAGAGAGGGACTTCCCTAAGGCCGAGCACTGTGAGAGAAAACGAAGCCAGCTGGCCCATGAAAAAGGACAGGCTCAGGAAGACCCTGATGAGGAAGATGTAGCCAGATGCCCAGGATCGGGTAAGTCTAGGGCCCAGGAGGAAGAAAGAAGCGTGTCAGAGCCCAGAGAAGCAAAATCACCCTCAGGCCTCCCACCCTGGGTTACCACAGCAGGAGGGGGTGGGTCCACTACTCAGACAATTGAAGGAGGACAGGTAAGGGGCTCTCCCAAGGCTACGGGGCAGTCTTATGCACGAGCAATGGAGGCCGAGCACCCGGGGACCAGGGAGGCTGGGACAAGCCTACCAAGGAGGCTGGGGCCGGACTGCAAGGACGAGGTACCACTGCCAACTTGCCTCTCTGCTCCTGCTTCCTCCCTGCTCCCAGTCCAAGGTTCTCTCCCTCTCTGGGGCCATCCCTGCAGGGCCTGCCCCTGCTCCAGGCCCCCAGCCCTGCCTCCTGCAGCCTCTCTCTCTAAGTCACTGGTATATCCCATAGCGTGCCGCCGTGTCTTCCTAAAAGTCCTTTTGTTCAAGCTCAACTGTCCACTTTAGGGTCAAGGATGATTGAAACAGTTGTTGGAGGCAGCTACAAAAGCATATTGATAAATTTTATTTAAAATCTTGCACAATTTTCCAAGGAATGTTCTCATGTCTGCTCCAAGGAGGGAAAATTCCTCTCCGAGACAGGATGATCAATTGTTTCTCTTAAAGACATGACCAAGCGTGAAAGATTAAATCGGTCTTCGAGTCTGTCTTCCAAGCTGTTTCTATCATAACTACAACTTGAGCTATTCAAGGCCAAGTGTCAATGTGTTACGATAGTGCTCTCGTCTACCGTTTGAAATATTTCAGCCTTGAGTATGTATGTGGGTTTGCTTGGTGCTGGGAAATTTCCAAGAATGTAGGCTTTTTGGTGCTAAAATCAGGAAGATTTTGTCTTAAGTGTGTGATGAATGGGTAGGTGTCTTCCTTCGAATCCTAACCTTGAGGGCGGCCAGTGGCCCTAACTGGGAGTACGAACTTCCAGCGAGGTCACTGGTCCATAATTAAAAGCCACAGTCGCAGATGGTCTCTTCGGCAATCGTCATGCAATTCCACCTGAAGATTTATTCACTAGTTAGCAAGGGGATTTCAGAGCCGGATTTCCATTCATGAAATTAGTGGCTTTATGAATTAGCATAACTGATTTCAGAAACGGTTTTTTGTAGGCGGAATTAGTGTTTCGGTGAGTTGGCTGGAAACACGAGAGGGGTATTTCTGGCTTTGCAGGAACAGGGTATGCAAATCAATTGTACCCAGCGCTGTATGCCCTGGGGAAGGGCGCCTCAGCTTGATTTCTGTGTCCAAAGCAAGTGTCTGAGATCTGTGGTCCCCTGAGCCTGACTAAATGGTCAACCAGGGCACATTAGCCTTGGGCGGAGTGTCCAGAAGGACAGCAGGCCGGGGCTCCATACCCAGCTTGTTCACGCTGTGTGGTGTCTGCTTGGTCACGAGTGTTCACACGCGGTGAGGTCTGGCCACGGCGAGCTTCGAGCACTTCCTGGGGCGTGGCAGGAAGGCTCCAAGTTCTGTGCCCCTAGTCTATCTGTGCAGAGCCAACAGCATTTCTCAGAAAGAATCCGGTGGTTCTGAATGCCCACATGGGCCAGGTCGCTTTGCCATATAATATTCAATTTTTAAAAGGCAAGATACGAAATGGAATACTCCATAGAGGATAATCACAATTAGGGGGAGAAAAAGTTATGTGAATCCTTTAGCCAAAAGTCTCTGTCCGAACACTCCCTTGGTGACAACAGGTTTTCCTGTTCACCTGCCTCTGTGCTCTTTGTACAGACTAAATTGCGACACACGCATCTAAACAAAGAAGAGTTAGAGGAAGTAGCAGCTTCCAGCCCCAAAGAAAAGTTTCTGGGAATCAGGACAAGGTGTATTAGCCAAGGAAGGACATACAGTGTCCAGTTTCCAAGGCGCGCCCCGCCCCCCCAGGCCGGCCGTCCTGCCTGCAGTGACCTCCGAGCTGGGTGGTGGAGGGGGCCAGGCTGGAGGCGTGGGGCAGCGCGCACAGTGGGAGATCTCTCCTCTTCCTTCTCATCCCCCAGTCCTCCTGGCCACAAAGAAAGGGGAGACCCTCCCTCACCTCCCTTACCACCCCCAGGTCCCACGTGGACCCGAGAAGGTGGCAGAGCCTGGGGGGCTCCAAAGGATGCTCCCTGCAGCCTCGATTTTCTCCTTCTTGTTGCACAGAAACATGAATCTACTATCGGAAAAAACATTTAACTACCATTTTGGCAACCAGCTCCGAGTCAAAAAGCCCCAAGGCCGGAGGAGGACCTACTTGTGCTACAAGCTGAAGCTGCCCAATGAAACCCTTGTCAAGGGCTACTTTATCAACAAGGTGCCGAGCGGGCCTCCTGGGAGCAGGGCAGGAGGGGCTGACCCTGTCCTGTGTGCAGGGCAAACACCGACACGTCGCTGGGTCTGAGGTGGCCCAGCTCCGCTGGGACGCCCCTCGTTCCTTCCATGCTGGGCCTCGGCAGAAGCCCTGCCCTCCACCAGAATCTCTTCCCGCCCCTTTTGAGAAGTTAGTGCTTCCTGGTCCTCCAGACCTCAACTTTGAGAAAGCCGAGCTCTCTTCCTGGGACTGAGCTCTTAACTCCACCTACGAGAGCTCCACGACAGGCCCGCTTTCCCACCTGTTTCGCAAACCGGCCGGCCCCCTCCACTGCTCTCACCTGCTCCTTGGGACCTCCAGGTTCACACAACTCTAGATGCTCCTGGGCAAATGGCAAAACAGGTCCTCGGAGCATTCAGGACTGTCTGGAGGGGGCGTCTCTTTGCTAAGCCATCACCTACCCTGGCCGCTGGGACCCTGGTCCGATGCGGATCAAGCTGCGGGTATTTTGGGAATCTTGAATTAATGGGTGAGTGAGTTAATGAAGGAGTGAATAATAAAGGAAGGAAGGAGGTTCTTTCCTGTCTTAGGCAAGTTTTCATGTTCAAAAGTTTACAGGGCAGAAGTCACGAGCTCTGCCTTCTAACCGACCCTTCCTTCTCTGTCTGGGACCCTCCCCAGAAAAAGAACCATGCAGAAATTCGCTTTATCAACAAGATCCGCTCACTGAACCTGGACCAAACCCAGAGCTACAAAATCACCTGCTATATCACCTGGAGCCCCTGTTCGTACTGCGCTGGGAAGCTGGTGGCTCTCGTCAAAAGTTGTCCCCATCTGAGCCTGCAGATCTTCACCTCCCGCCTGTACTACCACTGGTTGTGGAAAAACCAGGCAGGGCTGCGATATCTTTGGAAAATCAATATTCCAGTGTTGGTCATGAAAGAACCAGGTAGGGAGGCTGACTGCTGTCCGCGGACGGGAGGGTGTGCCGTTCTGGGAGGACAAGGAAGGCCCTGGGGGAAGGGAGACGGCTGGACTGGAAGGATGGTGGCCCGGCTGATGCCCGGGATGTGACACCCCCTGGAAGGGACATTTCCAGGGAGAGGGAGAGAGGGGAGGGGAAAGGAAGGAGAAGGCCCTGGCCTTGCAGGGGAGGCTCGACCGGGCCTGACTGTGACCCCCCTTTCATCCCAGACTTTGCTGACTGCTGGGACAACTTCGTGAACCACCAGAGCAGGCGTTTCAAGCCGTGGGAGAAGCTGACACAATACAGTAACTCCACAGAGAGAAGGCTCCTGAGGATCCTGCGGGTGAGGAGTGGTCCCTCTGCAGGCCTCCGGCCGCCACGCCACCGTCCCAGCTCCCCCGCCATGTCG
>NW_024342469.1:7522503-7537064 GCF_902729225.1 Pteropus medius | reverse complement strand
CATGGCGTCCAGTTCCTTCCTTCTCTCCCTTTCCTTCTATACTGTTTCCCTCCAGGCCTCGCTGGCCCTCCTCGACCTGGTTCATTTCTTGTCCCAGCGTTTTCAGGGTCACCTCCCCTTCCCCTCCTCCTGGCACAGCTTCCAGCCAATCCATGCTTCCTAATTTCTCTCTTGACAGATCAACAGAACGGACCTGTTCTTAGCACAGAGCTCAGAACAGGATCCAGGGCTGAATGATTTAGTGGATGCCATCAAACGTTTGTTCTTGGATGCCCACCGCCCTCGTGACTAGGAAGTCACTGGGGATGACTGTTCCTGAAGTGCTGCTATGCTTGATACGCTGCTGGCTCATAGGAGCAAGCAGCAAGCTCCGCAGGCAGACTCAACCCTCGTCGAAGGCCAGAAGACCTTTCTCTCCTCATTCTTCCTTCTCTTTTCTTTTCTCTTATAAGTGGGTGTCTATTTTTATAATTAAAAAAAATAAAGATGATTTTTAAGTCTGTAAAACTTAATGAGTTATCTTCCCGAGGGGGAATCAGTCCTTCCCTCATAAAAATGAGTGTAAAGGACTTTTCTACAGCACCAAGAAAAAAATTTATTTGAGAATTCCCTGTATGGTCTAGAAGAATTGGATCATTTTGTGGTCCAAGTATTCTCCGTTCCTTCTCAGTACCAAATATGTGTCTAATAAACAGGGTAAAACTCTGTTGAGTGCAATTGTCCCATAGAATTGATTGGAGAAAAAAAAAAACACACAACACGTGGAACTGTGTTATTCAGCGTTCTTAGTCGAAGAAGCAAGCACCAAACTCTGGCTAATCAACACAGAAAAAATATTTATTAAAAAGATGTGGGCGATTTCGTGAATCGGTGTCACCATAATAAATTTAAAAAATAAAAATAAATAAAATAAATGATATTCAGAATTTAAAAAGGTGTGGGAGGCTCAGCGAATCTCTAGGAAAGATAGAGGGTGAGATTTGGAGGCATCGGAGCCAGGACGGAGCCCCCAGACTGCTACAAGGCTGGTCTAGTGATGATGGCAATGCTGGTGGCAGTACGCTCCACCCACACTGGCCACACCCGGAAGCTGGATGCTGACGCAGAACGCCTACCTTGGCTGCCGCCATTGTCAACATTGCCACCAGAATGGAGAAAAGGAAAAGGGGCAAGAAACAAGTTACAATAAATAACAAATACAGCACAAGGCGAAAATAGTAAAATCAAATGCATCCCACTAAATGTGAACAGAACAAATTCTTTTACAAATTCTTACAAGAAACACTCTTAAAAACAGAGCTTGAAAATAAAAGGGATGAACAAAGAGATACCAGACAAATTAAAATTTAAAAAGAAAGCGAGAATGGCAATATTACACAAGGTGGAGTTTAAGGCATCAAGAAAGTTAAAGAGGGACTTACTATGACAAAAGGTACAATTAAAGAGTAAAATATGACAATCATAAACTTGTATGTACCAACCAACATAGCAGCCAAATAAATAAAGAGAAAGTGATTAGAAACTCTGAGCTTGGTTGGAGTAGCAATGTTTATGCCCCAGGGGCTTAATCATGGCAATCCTAAGTCTGTCATGTAATCCTACAACCCTTTGCCAGACATTTTTTTAGCCTCTCTTGAAGCAAGGAGAGTGGCCATGGGACCCAGTTATGACCAATGGAACATAAGAAAATGTCTGCCTGAGACCTTTCTGTTTTTTTTAAAGACATTTCAGGCAACTAGGGCTTAATTATATCGTCCCTCCCTTGTTTTTCCTGCTGATGGAGTGAGATAAAACATTTGATGTCTGGGAACTATGACAGTTATCTTGCAACTATAAGATGATGAAAATGAGGACAGAAAGCCAGTATGTTGAAGATGATGAAGCAAAAAGCTCCAGTCTTTGATGATATCATTAGCCACTGAAATAACATCTACTCTAGAAATATCTACCTCCAATCTCTGTTACATAAAATCATAAATGTCTGCATTATTCAAGTCACTATCAATCAGATATTGTAGCCAAATATGCCTTAATGGATGCAACCTCAAACTCAAATCTAGAGGACACAGCAAAGAAGACACTCAGAAAAAAAATAAATAAGCTAAATGTTTTCATTACAAAAAAAAAGAGATAGAGAAATTTGCTATCCATTTTTAGAAATTAAGTAAAGCAATGAAAGAAATTAGAAATAGGAAATTAATAAATATCAAAGCTGAAATTAATTAGAAACTTTTAAATGGTAAAAAGGACAAATAAATCCAAAGATCTGTTCCTTGAAAAGACCAATAAAGTCGATAAATCCAGAAAGAATCTGATAAAAGCAAAAAGGACAGTAAAGATATACAAGATAAAGTATAAGGAAATGTAGCCCTGATACAGGAAAGACTGGAAGAATTATAAGAGAATATACATACAAACTTATGAAAACCTTGAGGAAATAAATAATTTCCTGGCAAAATATAACAAAATTGACCCAAGAAGAAATAGAAGACTTGGATAAAGCTATTATCACGGTAGAGATTGGAACGATAATTAAAGATCTACCAGTGAAAAAATGTACCAGGACCAAATGTATTCACAAGTGTTTCAATCAAACCTTTAAAGAATATATAATTTCAGTGTTAATAAAAGATTACGAGTCATAGAAAAATGTGGAAAATTTCTCCCAGCTCATATTGTGAAGAAATAACCTTAATACAAAAAAATATAGTACCAAAAAGAGAATATTCAATCTTTGTAAGTCTATCTCAGTTATGACTATAGATGCAAAAATTATAAATAAAATATTTACAAATAGAGTCGACAATGTATTAAGAGAATAGTATGTTATGACCAAATAAGGTTTATTCCAAAAATGCACATATAGTTATATATGAGGAAAGAGACCAACATAATCCATTATACAACAGTCTAAAGAAGGAAACCATGTGATTATATCAATAGATGCTGAAGAAAACCTCATAGGTGTCAGCCATCATTGAAATACTAAGTAAAATAGAAATAAAAAACACCGAAGTGTAGAAAAAGATTTTGATGAAAAAGACAGCAACAAATATTATTATCAACGGCTAAATGTTAAAACTATTTCAATTAAATGGGGAACATGACAGGGCTGGTGCTTCTTTCCATTCATTCAATACTGTATTGGAGTTCTAACGATTGTGATAATATATAAAAATTCCGTAAGTAATATAAACATTGAAAAATGAGGCACTAACTTCCTTCTGTCATGGGAATGATGATTTTATACCTTCCAAACACAAGAGACTCAAACGTGGAGGGAGAAAAGAGAAAGAAGAAAAGACTCAGAGGAAATAAGAGGGTTGAATATACAAAATGAACATTAAACCTTTTTCTCTATATTAACACCAGTCATCTAAAAATAGAAAAAGAGGTAATATTATACTTAAAATAGCAATAAGAATTATTAAATCCAACCAACATACAAAAAAAGCAGTAGTGTTTCTATATACTAACAAAGAACAATCTGAGAAAGAAATTAAGAAAACAATCTCATTTACAGGAGAATCAAAAAGAATAAAACATTTGGCAGTAAACTTAACCCAGGAGGCAAAAAATCTATACGTGGACAACCATAAAACGTTGCTGAAAGGAATTAGAAAAGACACAAGTAAATGGAAAGATATCTCATGTTCATGGAAAGATATCTCATGTTCATGGATTGGAAACTTAATATTGTTAAATGTCCATGCTACCCACAGCAAGCTACACCTTAAATGCAATTCCTATCAAAATCTCAAGGTCGTTTTTTGCAGAACTAGAAAAAAACATTCTAAAATTCATATGAAATCTCATGGGTCCCCTGAATTGTTATGCAAACTTAGAAAATGCATACATTCTGGGAAAGATACCAAGTTTTAAAAATTAAAACTTCTATAACAAAGACAAACTGAACAGTCCCTAATGCCATAAATAAATATTTACTGCTATTCAAAAAGAGACTCAGCCTAATGAACAAAGATTTCAGTTTATCTCTCCTTAGTTTACGCAGCTCAGTAAAGAATCAACCATTAGATGACTCAGATCCTGCATCTCCATCAGTCTGAAATATTTTGTGTATTTAAGATGTCTGGAGAGTTCCAAAGAATCAATCCTATTAGATTTGCAGTTGCCGTTTAAGTTTTAAGAGACTGTGATTAATCTAATTAATAATGTTTTAATGCTCAAGGAAAATGGATTTTCAGTTATATCACCTTCATAAACTGAACAATAAACAAAGTACCAATACCACTGAGAATCCCCCTCCATGGACAAAGACCTCCTAGATATTAAAGAAACTGACAATCTACTTTATTGAGATATTAAAGAAACTGACAATCTATTTTATCGAGATTACTTTCACCAGAAAATAACTGAAACTCCAGACCAGGGCTTGAACTAGACAGGCGCAGGGCCTCTGAGGACGGCCAGGCAGCCCACTTCATAGGCCCAAGGC
The DNA here is from genome assembly GCF_902729225.1 of Pteropus medius. Taxonomy (NCBI): domain Eukaryota; kingdom Metazoa; phylum Chordata; class Mammalia; order Chiroptera; family Pteropodidae; genus Pteropus; species Pteropus medius. The sequence continues at coordinate 7,532,608 of NW_024342469.1, read as the reverse complement.
CTTCCACTGGCCTCCTCCGCCATGTGAACGGCGCCCCTGGCTTGTGCAGTGCAGCAGCCCTGGATGGGCGCCTACCCCAGACAGGAAAGCTTGGTGTAAGCTGCAGAGCTGGGGCGATGACTCCCCAGTCGTTCAGGAGCCAGGCCGCTCCTGGTTTTCTGCTACGCCATCCTCGGGATGTGTGGGGCCCTTGTTCTCGTGGTCCACAGGGTAGCCAGTTATAACATGTATTCTGTTAGATGGATCGGGGGAAAGGAGAAGAAAGGGCAGAGGACCAAGCCAGCTGCCTCCTGAGGAAGGGACCCAGGGCACATATCTTCACATCTCCCTGACCAGGACTTAGTCCCTCGGCCATACCTAGCAGCAAAGGAGTCTGGGAAATGCAGGTTTTATTTTTATCACATATGTGAGAAAGTTTTTAACAATAAATGTAATATGTGTGTACTGGCTTGGACACTATCCCCCCAAAATTCACGTCCTTCCCAGAACCTCAGAATGTGACCTTATTTGGAATTGGGTCCTTGCAGACATAATTCTTTAAGGTGAGGTTATACTGAAGTAGAGTGGGCCCTTAACCTAATACAACTGGTGTCCTTATAAGAAGAGACACACAGACATGGGCTCGTGGGGAGAAGGCCATGTGAAGACAGAGGTTGGAGGGATGATTTACAGCCACTGGTTGTGGCCAGCACCAGGGGGGAAAGGCCCCACCTCCGGCAGACACAGGAAAGATGCTCCCCTGGAGCCTTCGGAGAAAGCACAGCCTGCCCAGTGGGTATTTTAGAGAACGTCCTGGGTAAAACACAGTGAGTGCACAGGCCCTGGGGTGAGGACCTGTGTTTGAGAAGCATGGAGGCAAGTGTGGCTCTCATGTGGCTGACCGGTGGTGTGAGCCGGGAAGCTGTGGGGGATGAGGGAGGAGGGGGCAGTGGGGGAGGCAGGGCAGCTGAAGGATAGTAACAACTCAGGGAGAGCTGAGTAAGTCCTGGTGGAGGATTGGGGTGATACTTTGAATGAGTCAGAGAAGTCAATAGTCAAGGAACAAACTAGGAGCTAGGAGACGCTGCAGACTTAGTGCGTGACACTGGCTTCCTTCTCTCTCAGTCCTGGTGAAAAGGGAGTGGAAGGGAGTGATGTCCATTTAATGCCTGCTCTGCAGGCTTTTAAAGAGACTCAGGGGGGCGGCACGGGGGCTCTGCTGGGGCGCCCCTGCACACCAGTGGGGGCTGGGAGGCACTGAGGGCTTGCTGGGGCCACGACCCAGTGGCAGCTGCTGCCCTACAGCCCTGGACACTTAACTGGAGAAGTGACTAACAGTATGGGGGCAGGTAGCTCATACAGGGTGGGGACCCTGGGTGAAGGCACGATTCATGTCCTGGGCAGGTCAGGGAGGGCAGGCACAAATTTCATCACTCTACTCAGAAAGGTGCACAATTTAAAACACATGAATTATTTATTTCTGAAACTTTTCATTTAATATTTTCGGATTGTCGTTGACTGCGGGTAACTGAAACCATGGGAAGTGAACTGGGTAAGGCCTGGTAGTGAGACCCATGTTCAAATTCCTGGCTCACTACGGCCCAGCTGTGCAGACCTGAATAGCTAACCATGACCTCAGTATTTGTCCGCACCCGGAAAGGGTGCCGTAATAGTGCCCCCTGCTGAAGGCTGTGCTCAGGTAACATACCTGAGAGTTAGGATGGACATTTATACCAGGGTGACTTTTCTTAGGGACCTAGAATTAGGGTCAAGGCTCAAAGCTGAGAACAAGGCAGGCTAAGTCCCCCCACTTTCTAGAGGAAATTATCTAGGAGCTGTCAGCATGAGGGCCAGACCCTCCCTGCCCCCCGCTGCCCCTGCAGGAGCCAGGAGGCGGAAGCACAGCATCGGCACCCCCACCCCACCCACTCCTCCCCCGAACCCTGACCACACGGTGGGCACGCGTCCATCAACACTCCAGTCTCCAGTTCTCAACCCCTTCCCACCCATGACTCAATTAATCTTCACTCTACATCTGAAAGTCACAGAAAACTGAATCGCCTGTCCAAGGTCAAGGTCGGTCCCTGGCAGACCTGGCACCTACACCCCAGGCTGAGTGCTCGCGGCTGGTGCTCTTTCCTCGTGACACCATCGAAAGAAGGAACTGGATGCCCAAGAGCTTTTTTCAAAATCATCTTTAATGTATTTTTAATAATTTTTTGCCTCATTTACCAGATAAATCATCTAAATAAATAGATGCTATACAGTCTCTTACCAATATCAGTACAAAAATAAAACCGCGTCTGCATCCGCTCTGGCTCTCCGCAGCACACACCCACGCAGAAGAGGCATGTGCTGGGGTCCGCTCGTGCCCAGCCCCTCCCAAATACATTCACTTCGTCTGAACAAAGCTCACTGCTCATTCTGTGCAAAGGAAGCGTTATTGTGCTGAGACCTGGAGGCCAGGCTGGCCACTTAGAAAGCAGAAGCTACACCGCCTTACAGAAGCATAGCGCCTTCCTCCGACAGGACAGGAGAAAGTTGGCGATGGGATCAATGGGGTGACGATCACGGCGCTGCCCAGCGGGCTGCGTTCCGAGTGGCCTTGACGAGGGTGGAGAACATTCTCCTCGGGCAACCCCCACAGCGAAAGAAAAGTACCGACTGGTCTCTCTACATTCAAATGGGTGGGCGCTGGGTGAAGGAGAGGCAGGTGGTCTGTTTCTAAGCCCCCAGCCCCAGGAGTACTGGCCTTCTGGGTGGCGGTGGTGAGGTGGGGTAGGAGGTCAGTGTCCGCCTTGTCCCCTCTCAGGCCCCGGCAGCCCGGCTGGGACACTCAGGGCTGGGAGGTGGGCTTGCAAGGCCGCACCCAGCCCCTCATAGAGGTCTCTGTCCCAAGAGCCCACAGCCCTTCTGGCTCCCGCGGGGTTCGGCCTTCCCTGAGACACAGGGCCCCGTGGGCTGCAAAGGGCTAAACAAGAGGCAAGCAGTGTTCCGTTGCTCATGACAGAAAAACAGCTGCCTCATTCCACAAAAGAGCCCCCCAAACCCCCAGTCCTGCAGATTTGCACAAAGAGCTCTTTGAAAGTGCCCATGAGGCAGGAAGAGTTCCTGTGTCCCCTGGGGATGGAGAATAAATGTGACTCCTATTGAAAGCTGCCAGCCATGTCCCAAAGCCATGGCCAATGGCATTTAGGCAGAGGCCCCCCTGCCCACCCACCCTCTGGTACCCTCACCTCTGCTGGGAGCCCCTGTCCTGGGAGAGTCCCCAATTCCAGCTGCCCTTCCTTTCCCAGGGGTCCCACAGCTGGGTGGGTGGGGCTTCCTGCTGCCCCTCCTTTCCCTGACCCACCCCCACTTACTCCTCCCGATTAAACTCCCCAGGCTGGTGGTGAATGAAGTCACCAGGGAGGAGACCGTACCCCAATGGAAGCACTGAATTAACCCTGGACAATGAAGGATTAAGGAGGAAGGAGAGAGAGAGAGACCAGGGATTTTGGAATCTTGCCAGCAGGTCACCCAAAACAGAAATGGGGTGCAGGCTGTCTTTGGTCTGGGAGCGTGGGAAGAAGGGGTCTGGAGGAAGAGCAGCCCTATTGTTGCCTCGGCAGGGATTCTGCTGACAGCGAGTGGGGAGACAGCCCTGGGGGAGGCAGGCAGCGATAGCAGAAGGGTGGAGGGAGCCCGCCTTTTCCTTGCTCCCCTGGTGTGCCGCACCCCAATGTGGCTAGGATAGGGGCTAAGTCACTTCTCACTGCCGGGGAAGCTACTAGTCCACAGGGCACATGTGTGCAAACCAGAAAACGAGTGCCCCTTCCTCCTGGCAGACACGGCCCCTTGCCGTCGGGGGCGCGGTGCTTGTAAACAGCCTGACCCACCGTCCACAGCAGCCTGACCACAGGAAGACATGTCAGAGGTTCCCCCACAGGAAAACAAGGCCAGCCCCAGCTTCGGCCTGTCAGGTGGATGGGGAGGGAACACGGAACAGAAGGAGGAGGGTGTCAGGGGTCAAGGCTGCCCTGAGAAGGTGGTGGGACTCTCCCTCCTCCCAGACCACCCACATCCACACCCAGCGCTAGCTGAGCTGGACAGGAGGACAGAGAAAGAGGGGAGTAGGAAGGGCTGAAAAGTCACCTGAGTCAGAGAGAACAAGAGGCCCCCAGGGGAGGAAGCACAGGCTGAGCGCCTCAGAGCTATGCCGATGCCCGCACACCTGCGCGGAAGCGTGCACGCCCGCAACTGGCCGGCAGAAGTCGCAACACCACGGCAGCGTGTCTGGTGCGCTTGAGGCCACCTAGCCCAAGGCCAGACCCCTGCTGACAGCTTCCAGCAAATGGAGTTGGGCTAGATCCCGTCACGTGATGGGCTGTGTAAGATGGGGTGAGTGTGGGGTGACTGTGGCAGATTATTCTGTGCTGTGAATCACCCCATATTCACCTGGTCAAGGTTTCTACACAGGAGGTTTGCAAGGCCCACTGCACACATCTGCAAACACACGCACGCACTCACGAGGGCAGGAGGCAGTATACGTGTGCACACCTGTGCAGCTGGGTGTGCACGCGAGTGTTTCTCACAGGCCAGGGATGGGGGACAGGGTGGAACGCTCAGCAGAAGGGGCTGTACTGGTAACCGCCCCCAGGGAAAGGCAGAGACCTGTCTGAAGGGGATCAGACAGGTATCGGACACATAGGACACACCACAGCAATCTCCAACTTCCTCTGGCCCCTTCTCTCTGCCCTTGGCTCCTGGTCAAAAGCAGCCTCCCATCCCACCACAAGCTGGAGTGCAAAGTTAAAAATAAAGACCCCTCCTCTCCCTAAAAAAAAAGGAAAAGAAAAAGTCAACCAGAAAGGCTCAGGCGGGCTGCTCGAGGCAGAGGGTTTGGGCCTTCTCATCTTCCTGCAGTCCCTAGGACCAGCCGCTGTGTCTCCAGAGAAGAATAACGATAGAGGTGTCCAGGGGAGAGTGGCCCTGTCCCCATCCTGCCCTGGAGATGGCGCCCCAACTGACAGAGCAGTGCTGGACCTCCCCATTCCGACTCCGAGGCAACCCAGAGACCTCTCTGTAAACATCGCGTGCAGGGAAAGGGACAGGGTGGTGGGGGAGGGTCGGGATCTTCTCCCCTTTTCCTATTCCATATTTTTTTAAATAAAATAATTATCCCATCCCCGAGCCCTCCCCGTCTCTGGAAGTCCCCACCCCAAGCCCCCCAAAAAACAGTTTAAGAAAAGTAAAAATGGTGACTCAGAACTTCCCACTGCGGTCTCGGAAGAAGCCCTCAGCTGCCTGGGCCTCACGGAAGGTGACGGTGATGGAGTTGGCTGTGATATCGGTCACTGTCACTTCACTTGTGGGGAGCGTAGGTGTCCAGGGAGGGGGCCCCTCGGCCAGGTCAGCATCTGCTACAACCGTGAGAGAAAGACAGACAGATGGGGGACAGCGTTGACAACAAGGTGGGGAACGTGGGAATGGGTGGCAGCATGCAGACCGCCCTCCACTGCCCACCACCGGGTCCTCCCGCGTCTCCAGCCAGGTCAGAGTCTAGCTCAGGGCTGGACACAGGGGAGGAGGGCACTACATTCATCTTTCCTGGCTGGACCAGAGCTGATATGATCCTGAATAGAACCACAGAAAGAGCTCTGGGCTGGGTGCCAGGGTCCTCGCAGGTTGTGTGGTCTTCAGAGCACCCCGTGCCCTCTCTGGGCACTAGGCCAGCTGAACCTGATGACTCAGGGGACATTCCCAGCTTTGAGGGTCTCTGGGCCTGGGCCGAGGGGCTGGGCCACCTTACCCTCCTCTTCAGGGGGCTGCTCAGCAGGCTCCCACTCGCTGGCTGCCTGCAGGACATCCGGGGCCGGTGACTCCTGCAGGAAGAGCTCCCGTCGATGGCTGTGACTCTCCAGGTTGGGCCCACGGGGCGGGAACTTCTTGCGTGAGAGCCGCAGGTACTTGTGGGCCTTGCGCGGCTTGCGGAGCGGGAAGGGCAGGGTGGGCACCAAGGGGCCCTTGTCCACCAGCTCGGGTGCCCCCGCCTTGACCACCCCCTCGGGGCTCCCGCTGCCGAGTGGGCGCGTCAGAGAGAAGCAGAGCTTCTCCTTGCCCTTGGCCTTGTGGGAGCTCCGCAGGTCCATGCTGTACAGCCGCTGCGGGGGCAAGCCAGGGCACGGCGGGTCAGCCCTGCCCTCCCACCCGCTGCCGCGCCTTTGCTCATGCTGTTCCGCCCGCCCAAGTGCTCTTCCCCACGTTTCACGGCCCAGAGCCAGCCATCAGCCCACCCCCAGCCCAGCCAGAGAGCAGCCCCTGACCGGCCCAGCCCCATCTCGGCCCCAAACAGCAGCCTCATCTCCCTAGGGAGCTGTAGGGGGCTCAGGGACAAGGGCCGCAGGCATATGCCTTCGGCACATGCCTTCGGCACACAGGGAAGGAGCAAACGAGAGGCACGAAGTCAAAACTGACTGACAAAAAACAGATCTGGATTTATGAAGCAGATGAATTAAGGAATTATTCTTCATTATAGGAAAGGAATCTTTGCTCACTAAAGGGCACTCATAGCTGAGACAGCCAGCTCACCAGGGAAATGGTGTAAGGCAGAGGGCTCTGGAGGTTCTTGGGGCAAGTTGACCAAGGTGGCGCGATGCTCTGCCAGGAGCCTGCAGGTGTCCCTGGACCCGTCTGGGGTGCTGCTCAGCCCCAAGCTGCAGCCCTCTGCTGCTCTGCCTCACTCTTATTAAAATGGGCTGGAGGGAACATTCTCCCACCAGTCAATGGCTGGAGTTTTGCAACTTGGGGATTTGTCTTATTGACTTTCGGGGGAAATTTATACAAGTCCAAGAAAGACTCCCAGTGCTAAAATGTTGGGAGGGCTCGAATCACTCTGGGATAGTACCTTTTACTGCTGCCTGTCGCCAGAGGCCAAGAGCTCCCAAGAAGAGAGTGAGGCCATCAGATGGGACCTGTAGGTCAAACATCTCCAGCTGGGAGCAAAGGTCATATGTGCAGGCTCCGTTCTCCCGTCCCATTGCCAATACCCATCACTGGGCATGGGGTTCAAGTTGTCATGGTGATGGGAGGAGGGCTGAAGTGAGAGGGGATCGGAAAATACTGCAATGCTAGGAGGGCTTATCCAATATGCAGGTTTATATAAACCCGTTCCCTCAGCCTGGCTCATAGACCACAAACCCAGCAAACTCTCCCACAGTTATGCAAGGCGGACTCATCTCTGTCCTTCTCCACCTCTCCATGAGAGGACCACAGCTACTAAGGAGGATCCAGGAGAATCAGAAGTCAGATCTGGGTCTTAATCCAGATGTGAGGCCCTGGGTAAACTGCCTGAGCTCGGTTTCTTCATCAGTGAAACGATGAACAAGCTTTGGTAGCCAGCCTCCAAGATGGCCCCACCAATAACCGCCTCTGGGAATTCACGCCGTGTGAATCGCACACTGAGTACTGCGGTGTGGGACTTCCGAGGCTAGGTCGTTAAAGACACTGTGCTTCTTCCTTGCTCTCTCTCTTGGATCACCTACTCTGGGGAAGCAAGGGGCCGTACTGTGCGGCCACCAGCAGCCCTCTGGTCAGGCCCACGTGGTAAGAAAGCAGGCTTCCTGTCAACGGCCAGCACTGACACGCCCGGCCTGGGAGCAGCCCTTTGGAAGCGGGTCGTCCAGCCCCAGTGAAGCCTTCAGATGAGCAGATCCCAGGCCGAAGCGGAATCACTAAAGAACTAGCTAAAGCACTCCTGGACTCCTGACCCACCGAGCCCTATGGTATCAGCAGTGTTCACTGCTTTCGGTTAGTTAGGAGGGGAATTTATTACACAGAAATAGATGAAGACACAACGTGCAGAGGAAGCGTGCTCACTGTGAAGAGCACTGCGCACAGAGCTGAGCGTGGCGATGTCTGACAGAGGCCACTTCCCTCCCGGGGACCCAATGCACACCGAGCCCTATGGAGCACACCCACGCACGAAGGGAGGCCCACCTATTCTGGCAGAAGCCTCAGGCGATCGACAATCAAGAGTGAACAGGAGGCTGGACATGGCTCACACTGCGCATAGACCAGGAAGACTTATTTTTGGCTCCGATACCTGGATGGGCCTCGCTAAATTAGGGAGAGTGGGTATTCCTATCATTCCCATTTTACAGATGCGAAAACTCCAGCTCAGAGAAACTAGCCACCTAACATAATGGCCTCAAATCACATAACTACATCACTTTGGACTCCGTCCTCTTTTCAATGCAAAGCAGTGAGATCAGGAAAGTGCCCCCAAGACCTAAGTAATGGGATGTCACAAAGTAGATGCCACCTGCGGCAGAGGACTGGAAAAGCAGGCCCTGTAGGTTTCTTCTCACTCAAATGACAGGTTTCTAGGACATTCCAAGGCTATGGTTCCAGAATCCCAAGAGTCCCCCTTTCTTGGATTCTAAACTTCCAAGCTTCCATGCTTCCTCAATTCTAAAGTTTTTGTCCCTAAGGATCTCAAATATTACAATTTTGTGTTTTGAGGACTTTGAGCATCAAAAAGGCTCATTTACAAGATTCTAAACTTTCAAAATTCTAAGAGTCCATTAGCCATACATTGCTCTCCATTCCGCCACAGCATCCCCAGGCTGTCCTCCTGGGGCACCAGCCCCACATTTCAACTTTTCCCAGCTCCTTCCATTGCATCTTACCAGATAAGCGCCCCTGCACACAGGGCCGGGGTGGGGCTGAGGAGGGAGGGTGGTTCAGCTCAACGAGCTGAGCGATTGAATGGATGGGGCCGGCTGGCGGGACGAGCGAGGGGGACCTGCGGGCGGGCACCAACGCTGGCGGGTTACCTGCAGCAGAAGCCGCTTGGGTTTCGGACCTCTCTTCCTATACCCCGACGCTCGGTCTCTCTCCTCCCTGGGGTGCAAAGCAGATGGCAGAAGAAAAGGAAACACTGGTGATATTTAAGGGAAAATAAGGTGTCTGCTCCTACCCACCCTTTGCTGTCTATGGGGAACGCCCTCCACAGGCCATCTCCCAATTTAGGGGTAGGGGCAACTCCCTGTTGCTCTTTTTAGGCCATACAACAGGGTCACGTGTTCAGCTCCCAGGGCCTCGGTCTTCCCAGCTGACAAAAGGCAAGGGCACAGCCGCTGGTCCCAATCGCTGAGGTGGGACTCAGGTGGCATCTCCAAAAATATGTGGTTCTTGATTGGGCTCTGGGGTCATCCAAGAGCTCTGCTCCACGTGCCACTGGAAATAACTCCCCGCCCCACGCTGCCCATAAATGTTAACACACTCTTAGGCATAGAAACCTGTTAATCAAGTTTGCCTTGAGCATCCCAGGGCAACTGATGAGACTGGGAATGGTCCTTCCCCTTTGGGATCTGCATGCCTGGTGGAGAGGACAGGCTCCCATTTGTCTGTAACTGTCCAGCCAGGGAATGGGAGAAAACTAGCCTGTACTGAGTCCCTAGGAGATGCCAGATTCTGTGGGTGCCTCTCCATATCCCAAATGCACAAAGCCGCACACCACAGACACCAGAAATGACGACAGAGATGTCACCAGTGCCTGAAGCGGTGGGTAAAGTCAGTCATTCCGTTCCGCCCACCTCACTTCATTCCACTCACACGTCGTGTGGCTCCCCCTGCAGAGGCCACGCGGACGCAGCAGGAATATGAAGGCAGGAGTGACGAGAAAAGTTCTGAGAGGTTCTAAATTAAGTTCCAGCGGGCCAGAGAGTGAAAGGAGACAGAGCAGTCAGCCTGTTCAGAGCTGTGGGTCAGCTGAGAAGGCTGCTCACATTCCTGAATGTGTGCTAGCGCTTTAACTGACTCCAGGCGTCCGTGAGACACCACCAGCCACGCTGCGTCCCGCTCATGCACAAACTTTCAGGACCACTGCCTGTAACAAAGCAGTGAATATTTTTTCCTTACATACTCTTCACTGCCCGCACTTCACCTTTTCCATCCCCCCCACCCCCGCTTATCTGTAGCCAATGTAAAATCTTTCAAAACTTACATATTTCTTCCCCAAAATATAATGTATAAAAAAAATGCCCATCAACTGCAGGACAGCAGACAGTGTCCTTCTCCACGCAGCCCTGCTGCTACTGGTTTAGACTTCAGGCCCCAGAACTTGGTCCTTTTCTGGCTAGCA
>NW_024342469.1:7480475-7521200 GCF_902729225.1 Pteropus medius | reverse complement strand
GACTTACTCAGCTCTCCCTGAGTTGTTACCCCCATCCCTTCAGCTGCCCCTGCCCTCCCCCCACTGCCCCCTTTCCTCCCTCATCCCCCACAGCTTCCCAGCTCACACCACCCCAGTCAGCCACACGCAGAGCCACACTTGCCTCCATGCTGCTTCTCAAACACAGGTCCTCACCCCAGGGCCTGTGCACTCACTGTGCTTGATCCAGGACATTCTCTAAAATACCCACTAGGCTCATTCTCTCACTTAATTCAGGTCTTTGGTCAAACATCACCCCCATTCATCCTTCTCCATGTCCCTGTCTTTGAGCAGTGATCACCATCTGACACTGGACATGTTTATTAGTGTCCTTCTTATTGTGTGTCTCTGCACTGGAAAGTGAACCACGTGTGGGTAGGGACATTTGCTGGTGCTTTCTTGCTGTATCCCAAGCACCTGGAATAGTGCCTGGCATGGACAAGGATTTCAACCAAGACTTGTTGAACAAACCGAAGAATGACTAGCTGGCCCCTAATTACCATCAGAAGATACTCACACGTGTGTGTCCACACTCACAGGCTTACAAAGTGCGTTCACATCCCTTTGCTCCCTACGAAAGCCCCACGAGGTCAGCATACTATCCCCATTTCATGGATGGGGAAGCTGAGGCTCAGAGAAGGAAAGGCCTTGCCCAACACCTCGCAGCTGGGAAGGGCAGAGCCAGGATTCTAATCGAGGCCTTTAACATCTGCCAATGCTCTCCTTACCACATTCCAGGACACTCCAAAAGATTCTCCCAGGGTCACAACTCTTTTGCTCAAGGCCCCACAAGCAGTGGGACAGGGTCGCCCTCCTTTTTAAAAGAAGAAACAGCGGGAACTGGTCCTTCGCATCAGAAGCAGACCTCCCAGGGGAGAAGTGATGAGAAGGGGCATGAGGGACAGAGAAAGGGCATCTGACATGGAGTCAGGAGCCCCAGGTTGAGTACTGGCTGGTCTACTTTCTGGCTGTGAGGCTCCCTGCCTGTCAGACGAGACCCTCAACCCTGTCTCAGGAGGTTCAAGAAGGAGCCACATGAAACGATTTTAGGAAATAGTCCACACTGCACAGGTTAATGTCTGGGGAGAGGCTACAGGACGGGGGTTGCCTGCTGGCAGGTCAGCACTGCTGGGCGCTGGGCCTGGCACTGGGCCCATGCAGCAGAAGGGACCTGCTAGATTCTGCTCAAAGCCCCCACACCGGGACGCTCCTTGCTGAGATGTGTCCTCATGGCCTTTGGAGAAGCTGCCGACCACGAGCCAACCTGTGAATCTCAGCAGAGCAAGGGCAGATGTGGGAGACTGAGGCCTGGGCAGCTTTACCCAGGGCCACTCAGCGAGGTGGCGGCCAGGTGGGGTGCACCAGAACTCAGCTATCCTGGCTCCAAAGTCAGGCCCCCTCCCAGCCCTGCCCTGAGCTTTATCAGACTCATCCTCTCCTGCTGAGGGAATCTCTAAGGAGCATGTCTCTGATCTGTCCCCAAGGGCATGACTGGGCATTGCTGACATTGCCACCCATCACACATACAGCATTGCTCTGATGCATTTTTATATTCTTCACTGGAACTGAAACCCTACCTTACAGGGAAGTTGCGGCAGGAGTTATTGGGGTGGCCCAGTTTATAGCAGAGAGACCGAGGCCTGGGGAGGGGAGGAAAGTGGCCAGCACCAGCAACAGGAAAAGGACCAGGGCCCTCAGCTTCCCTGGACCTGGTACTCGACACCTTCCCCTAGTCGCAGACTAGACCGGGCTGTCCCCGCCAGACTCCCGCTGCCCATGCCCCTTGTTCAGAGCCAAGCCAACGGCAGGCTCCCTGGGAAACCTCCAAGCCTGCCTGTTACCCAGCCCCATGGCAGGCTGAGCCCCTTACTTCTCCTCATAGGCCATGACCAGGCGAGGGTCCAGGATGTGCTCTTCTGGCTCCCACGTGCTGTACCTGGGAGAGAAACGAGAGGTCAGAGCTGCCCTGCTCCCCACTGGATTCACAGAGGCCACTCCACCAGAGCCCACTGTCTCAGGCTCTCACCACCATGGAGCTGTCCTTGGTCGCCCAGGCTAGGTCAGGGGCCTCCTTAGGGCTCCAGCATGACCAGAACTCCCCTCGTTCTGAGCACTGATCACGCCACCTATAAATGTGTCCAACTTCCAGGGAGACCCCATGTTCATCTCAGGAGCATGGGGTGCTTGGAAAAGGGCAGGGCCTCTAAATCACGGATTACCTTCCTAGAAGAGGCTAGAGTGTGTGGCAAGGGCAGGGGCTCTGAGCCTGGCTGCCTGGGTTCAAATGCCAGTTCTGCCCTTGCTAGCTGCAGAACCTTGAATGATTTACTTAATGCACCTTCGCCACGACTTCCCCATGTATAAAGGACTCTTATGCTGATTAAATGCGTTACGTGTCTAAGTGTTTAGAGCAGTGCCTGGCACACAGGAAGTGCTCTGTGCTCATCGCTGTTGTTGTCCCGCCCCTCCTCAAACCCCAGCCCCAGCACAGCCTCTCTGCCCAGGCTGAGCTGCTCCCTCCCATCTCAGGACACATCTGTGGCATCATGGTCGGGTCTGAAGTGCCCTTGTATCAGGGACCAGCACACAGCAGGAATTTGCTAAGTGTCCAGCAACTGGATGGTGCAGCGGTCATATGGCAGGCCCTCTTGGCATTTCCCCAGGGGATCTTCTACCACTCCCAGACCAGAGAGCATGCCCTGTGGGACAGACCTGGGCTGAGACAGCTCAGCACTTCCCGAGCTCAGCCACCCTTGTTCCACCTGCACTGTCATTTACTTAGTATCAGCCTTTAATGCAGCTCATTTTTTAGTTTATATAGTTCTATTTTTACAGCAGACTGTATATGACTTCCATAAGTGGAAAAACCAGTATCGCTCCCCATAAACAGATGCTAGTATATAAAAAATTTAAAAACATATATGTTTGTATCTGTACATATGCACATACATGCAAATATACTATGTATAAACCTAACAGTGTGTATGTGCACATGTGTATGCACAAACAAAACCAAAGCAATGGACTATGATTCTGGCCGGGGCTGCACCTAGCTCTGCTGGATAAGAAAGGAAATGGGCAGGTATTAGGGAGGTGTTAGGAGGCAGAAAGAGGCTGGGCGGGGCCCCTGCCCCCATAGTCCACAACAGCCTAACTAAAACCATTTTAAACTGTCCTGGGACTGTGGAACCTCACAGTAGTCCAATCTAGATCAAACAAGTTGCCCCAAAACAGAATCCTCTCCTCCTTTCTCCAGTGATACTGCCGCATACCGACTTCCTGTCGGTGCCCTGTTGAGATCTGTGGACTCAGCAATGAAGGTCCATGCTCTAAGGCCTTATGGCCCCTACCCACGTGCCACATGCCCAGCTTGAGCAGGCACGATCTCACCTCTCTTCCTCTGCACGTGCTGTGCTCTCCCCGCTCCAGTGAACTCCTACTCATCCTTTTAAGAGCCACGTCCTTGTGGCTTTCCCTGACATCTCTCTCAGCTAGTAACAGTCCCCTTTGAATCCTCTCCCAGCAGGGTGAACCCTCCCCACTATGGCCTTACTGTTGCACTTGGCAGCTATCATAATTACCGATGAACCCAGATGGCATCCTGGTGGGCAGATGGCAACCCTTCCCCAGGCGCTCTGGGAATGGCTCTACAAGCCACTGCAATTTTGCTCACCCTGAAGCAATGCTGAAAGTGAAACAGGTTTGTTTGTTTGTTTTTAAATAGTTTGGGTAAAGCCCCAACTATGAGCAACCAGAGGCTGATTGAGACTCCATACCTTCCTCTCCGAAAATGAAGGATGAATTTCCACTACTGGAACTAATTACAAGAAAGGGGGGATTCTGTGTTCCTCCTTCGGCTGCCTTGCCCTCTTTCTCTAGCTGTGGAAAGGTCACCTCACTCTGCCCTGCCCGCTTCCCCAACATCCTGCCCATTTTTTGTTGATGTAGCTGCTATGCGGTTCCTGGCAAGTCCCTAACCTTCTCTGGACCCGTTTCCTCATCTTAGAATTACCAGCACCACCACAGTAGCAGCAAGGAGGGAGCGTGGACTACCACCAGGGACCCATCGACTCTTCCTAACATCCTCATGAGGTAGGTGACCCTATTTTACAAATGAAGACACTGAGGCACAGAGGGTAAATATCTTGCCAAGGCCACTGAGCCAGTGAGTGGCCAGTCTGTGGTTGGAACTCAGTTAAATCTCTGCCTTCTGGTCCCGCACATGTCACCGAGGTGGGACGTCCATGGAAGAGGGGAACAGCCTGACTGACCAGTCCTCGGTATCGGACTGCGAGGATCAGAACACAGTAGGTACACAGAAAGGGTTGGAGGATTCAAAGGGGGCTGTTACTAGCCTGGGGCATGAATCCATGGGATCTGAGGCAACAGCACAGGGTCAAACTTGGCAGCTGGAGGCCTGGCCCTGCTCCCATGCTAGGGGAATGGAAGGGGAGGTGGATGGCACGAGTGTCTGTCAAACACCCTGGGTTCCCCTAAAATGGAGGACAATCGTGCTCCTCCGCAGAGTGGGGATCCAGAGGCCACAGAGACGGCAAATCCATTTCGGGAACAGAAGGGCTCAAGAACAGGAGCGCACAGGCGGCAGCGTCCACAACCTGGGCGACATCACGGGGCCAGAAGGGGAGAGCAGAGGGAACCCGCGCACACTGCGCGGCTACGGAGTACTAGGTGAGGTGCCGAGGACCCATTTCGCATCGCCCCGCCCCTCCCTTCTTCCGCGAGCCTGGGCGTCGCGCGCGCGCGCGCGCACGCAGTGGGGGCTCGTACCCCGGATTACCGGGCCAACCAATGGGGGACGGGGGCGGGGACGACGCGCGCTGACTGAGAGGTAAACACGGCCACGTGACCGACAGCCCCGCCCCCTCGGGACCGGTAAACAGGCTCCCGGCTGGGGCCAGAGCCCGGTCTGCGCAGGCTCGCGCCGTGCTGGGGGCGGGGCGCCCCGCAGAGCCAGGCCTGCCCCATTACCCCACTAGAATTTAAAGCCGGGCAAAATGAGAAGCGAGGTGGGCTGGGGGCAAGCCTGCAGGGGTGGCCTTGCGCGAGCGACTCAATGGCTGAGGCCTCTCTTTACCCATCCGTGAAGTGGGGCTACCAATGGTCTGGCTTTTAGGGTTGATATTCCTATTAGATGTGTTAAGCCATGTGAAGTACTTGGTTCATTATGATACATAATAAAAGCAAATAAGCCTTAAATCAATTTCAAAAGTCTAGAGAGTGCAAAAACCTGCCAAGGATCCAGTCCTGGACTCTGCTGCTGCTGCTGCTGCCCAAACCGAGTCTTAGGAGAAGGAAGCACCTCTGCCTCTGGCTCTGTTATGAACTTCTTGTCATAGGCGCCTTGGCAGGGCCCCTTAAGGCTAGGGCCTCATTTCACAGATGGGGAGATGGAAGTGCAGAGAGGCCAAGGGCTTTGCCCTGGGTCACACAGTTGGTAAATTATAGAATGGGGTTCAAAGGCAGCCTGGATTGGGTCCACAGCCTGAGCATTTCCTACTGAACTAGCCATCAGCGCCCCCCACACAAGAGATCCTCTGTCACCTTTGCCAGAGCTGGCTGTGTATCAAAGGGGCTAGGTCTCCAAGCCCTGGGGTCAGACAGCCCACAGTTCAAAATGCCCCAGCTGTATCCCTGGGCAAGGACTCATCTGTAAAGTGGGTTGCCATGAGTCAATTAAATGGGCCAGTGCCTGATCACAGGGGCTTACTGATCAGCAGCTTTCTTACTGCTATGCCCTGAGCGTTGGTCATTACTAACGCTCCACGGAGGCGGTCCTCCCTAGAAGATGCCGTAACATTCGCAAGTGGGAAAGGATGAAAGGAGCACGGTCTCAAAGGGAGAACAGCAGTCCTGGGCAGGTCACAAGGACAGCGAGGTGTCTGAAGGTCTCTGCGGGGCTGAGAGCACCTGTAGCTGATGATAAAACATCCCCTGCCCTATGCCCCCAACCCCTTCCTGTGCCATTTGCTGTGCCTGCCAGAAGAAGCAAGAAAGCTCTTCTGCCCCGCCTGCTGGGGAGGAAGGCAGTCACTTGTCTGCTGGGAGAGAAAATAGGCGGCAAAGCATGTAAAGGCTTAACAGGATCCTGGCACAGAGCTGGTGTTCCTTTAGAAAATGTGTTTGTTGTTGTTAATATAAGCCTCCCTGGCCAGAGTGAGGAGGGGATTGTGGAGCAGGAAAATCTGACTCCCCTCCCCACTGATGCCGGCACTGCCCTAGCCGAGCCTCCCAGGCCTGCAGGGAGCAGCATGCCCAACGACCCAATCCTCACCTTTCTCAGCTCCTGCTGCAAGCCAGACCCCCCGAGGAGGAAACTGAAGACGAAGTGGGTTACAAAGGAGCCCTGGGTCTCCTGCTTCTCCCTCTGATGTTCTGTCTTCCCCCAAGTGAAGTGGGGTGACAGAGTGGACGACGTGAAGTGGGGACCACAAGGCACGCGGCAGTTATATTCTAGTAAGGACCTCCCTCTAGGTCTCAGTTTCCCCATCTAAGAACTCAGCTAAATGATTTCTAGGCCACTTTGAGTTTCTGTGAGGAATGGAATTCCCCAGGTCCCTCTCCTGGCTGGGGGAAACTAGAAGCTGAACTGTCTAACTATTAATAGCAAACATTTACTAAGTGCTCGGCTGGCTGAGAATGCACCAGGTACTTTCTAGCCATCACCTAATCCTCACAACGCTGTGACAAAGGCTTTGTTGTTCCAGTTTGGAGATGAGGAAGCAGAGGTGCCACCACATTGGGGGACCTGCCCAAGGGCTCACAGCTGTCCAGCTGTGAACCAGGCCAGGAACCCAGGACCGAAGTGTGGGGGAGTCACAGGTGCCCCAGTCATCTGGTCAAACAGGGCTCCCAGAACTCCCTTGGCGGGTCATAAAAGGTAGTCGTGAGGGGCTCATCTGGTGGTCTCAGCATATTAAGAAACCAGTGGCCTCTGGGGCCAGGGCTCCGGCCAACAGAATCATGGAGGGACTGCTCTGGGGGCGCTATGTCTTCCCTGCTGATGGAAGCTCTGATGGGCAGACATATTCATTTGGGATTAATAAAAATGGGAGATAGAACTTTTAATTGATAAGTACCTCTGTTCAGAGAAAGAAATCTTTCAAAAGATGGAATCTACAAAGGAGGAAAAATAGCCAAAAGTGCCTTGAAGGCCACCAAGCTGGGACCATACTCCAACACAATGCCTTCTGGTGCAGAAGCTAAGGGGGGCAAGTACCAGGGAGCCAATGCTCCGGCTGCCCACCCTGGGCATCTCCCTCTAGCTCTCCTGCACTCTTGCTGCCCCTTCGCCCAGGCCGGAAGTCCACCTCTCATCTGCCCGGTGGAGGAAGGGACCCTTCTTCAGTCCTGGGGTGTTTGGGAAGGGGCAGCAGGAGCAGGAGGAATGCGCAAGTGCATTATCTTGTTGGCCAGCCACCAACTCCAACCATAAGGATGCCTGCAGGTCACCCTGGACACAGGCCCAAACCTTTCACCCCACAGGTGAAGGAGCCCATTGGGAGAGCAGGGCCTGGACTATTGAACCCGTTTTGCAGAGAAGGAAGCTGAAGCAGCATAAACCATCTTCCCCTCTGCTGTCTCTTCCCACCATACCCCCCAAGGTGCTCCCTAGGACACAATACCGGGCCAGCCCCCTCCACCAGCACAGCAGAAAGCCCCTGGCACAGACAGCAGAGGCTCCACGCAGACAGGGGTTCCAGGAGTAGGTCTCTGGGAGACAGGGCAGGGAGGTGGGGCACCTACAGACCAATGGGGAGGCCCCACGACTTGTTCATTCACCCCCCACCCCCCAAACAACTCCCTGCTGGGATGTGATTGGTTGTGTGAATGATCCTGATTGGGCCTCTGCAAGATAGGTGGAGCGACTGGGAGAGGTCCTAGACCCAGCTCCCAGCCCCCCAACTCTAAGAGGGAAGAGGCACAAAGGAGATACCTGAAAATGAGAAGGCCTAGTTCAACTCTTGCTGTGTGACTTAAGGCAAGCAGCTTACCCTCTCTGAGCCTGTTTCCTCATTTTTAGAGCTCACCAGCCCACCTGCCTCACAAGGCTG
The DNA here is from genome assembly GCF_902729225.1 of Pteropus medius. Taxonomy (NCBI): domain Eukaryota; kingdom Metazoa; phylum Chordata; class Mammalia; order Chiroptera; family Pteropodidae; genus Pteropus; species Pteropus medius. The sequence goes on along the minus strand of NW_024342469.1, from coordinate 7,513,110 downwards.
TATGGGAACCTGCTCTATAGACAAGAGTGCTGTCCAAAGGCAAGGTGGGCTTAGGCTCTGTCCCTAGTTCTATGGCACTGAGGACTCGTGCCCCACTGGCTAGACTTGTCTTACCCAGCCCCACAAACTCCTGCCCAAGCCCTGTACTTGCTGTGGCTTGGGGGCTTCTCCACCCGGCCAGCAGCCATCTCTGAAGCCAGGATGCTGGACCTTCACCTCCCAGGTGCCAGGAAAAGCAAGAAGGAGGGTAGGGGAGGCTCCAACCAGAAGATGGAGCTCAACCAAGGGGAGCAGGTGAAAAGGGAAGCTGGGGCCCACCTTGACCATCATGTGCTTCAAGCCCCTCAGCTGGCAGAGGAGCAACTGAGAGCCAGACGAGATGATTTAATCAAGACCTGCCAACCAATTACTAGAGCAGCTATAGCTAAATGCTAGACAGGCGAGAGGGCAAAAGGTGGACGGAGGGATGTACAGGCAGGCAGACACACACACAAAGGACCTTACTTTGGGGGCCATCCTTTCCACTTCACCAGATATTCGACTTTACCCTGGGGAAAAAGAGAAGCAGACACAGTGAGATACACAGTAAGACAACCACTCACAGGACAGTAAGGCCCAATCCCCTCTGCAGATAAGACATCCCCCAACACACACACACAGACCAGGGAACTCCCCTGCACCAGATCCCCACCAACCCAGAGACCCCTCCAAACTTTTGTTGCTATATGACCCCCCCCAAACTTTCGTTGCTACATGACCACCCCAGACCACCCTCCCTACAAGAGCACAAGAGTTCCCCTGGTCCCTGATTGTTCTGAGGCTCCTGTGGCAGAAGCTCAGAGCTCATGTCACTCATGGGGAAACTGAGACTACATGGGGGTGTGTGTATCACCAAAGATCCAGTGTCCAGAGTCCCAGCGCTAAGACCAAAACTTTCTTTCCTTTTTAGATCAGAAGACTCTCCAAATCATAGAAAATTCCTCGCTCAGGTGTTCCCCAAGGGTCCAGTCCCACCAGCCCCCTCCCTGGGAGAGGCAGGGCTCTCGATTCAAAAGTTCCTAGCAGGGCCCCAGAGAAAGTTGACAAAGTCTCCACCTTTAGAAATGATGGCCACCCCTCCAGTAGTCAGAAAATCCAGCCAGGTCCCCCGCTTCCTCACAGCTCACAGGGGCCTTCAAAAGTTTCCAGTCCAACCTCATCCAATGGCGGAACCCCTCCACACCGGAACTCTGAGGCCAAGATATGTCACCTCTTCAAAGAGGCCTTTCCTGGCCACCCTTCCTAATGTTATCCCTCCTACTTCACAATTCTTCCTGCATAGCACACAGCCCCACCGGAAAGCATCTGTATTTATTTCCTCATTCATTGGGTGTCTCTGCCAGAATATCTGGTCCTCGAGGGAATAGGTGTATCCCTCCTTGGGGCTTAGAATGGTGCCTGGTATATAACAGATCCTCAATAAATTTATTTTAAACGAAGGGCTGAAGGAATGACGCTCCTCAGTCTCTGGCACTACCTCTCAGGCTGGTGTAGAAGGAGGGTAATCACTGTATCTGCTTGGGCTACACTTCATGGAAAGCACTGGGTTCGGTGGAATAAATTAAAATCGAGGAAACTCTGGAGGATGGGAGAAGGAGGAGGGGCAGCCCGAACTTGAAGACAAAAGTTCAACCCCATCAGAGTTGGAGGAAGAAAAGAAGCTCATGGCTCACCTTGACCTTAGCCCAAGATGTCAAGACAGTTTTCTCTCTGGTAAGATGAGTTGGCAATCAGCCAACTTGAGCTCCTCTGCTACTTCCATCTCTAACTTGTTGTGTGACCTTGACCAGGTCACTTCCCTTGCCTGGGCCTCAGTTTCTGCCTCAAGTGGGAGGCGGTGACCTCTAAGCCCCCTCCCAGCCCTGTGGCTGGAGCCTCCGGAGGGGCCGCAGAGAGGAGATGGGGGAAAAGGATGGTGGCGAGGGCCAGGAGAGGAACTTTCCCCAAGGACTCGCAGCCCCAACCTCCGGTCCGGAACGAGCCCACTCTGCAAACATGTGCACAGGAAGTGTGGACCGCCGAAGTCCAGCCGGAGGCGCGGGGACCCAAACCCAGGAGAGACCTCCTTAAATTTCAGGGTGTATGTTTTGTAGGCGGAGGCCAAGGCCAAGGCGAAGGGGGAGGAGTTTCGAGGATACTGGAGCGCTGTAGGCGGCTTCGCTGAGCCCTGCCGGGCGGGGCCGAGAGTTGGGGTGGGGAAGACCGAGGGGTGTGCACTGGAAGAGGGAGAGAAAGATGGAGGTGGGGGTGTAGAGAGGATCGGGAAAGGTCGAAGTCCAGCAGTTAAGACTTCTGAGGCAAGAGGCTGTTCCAAAGCTCCGCCTCCAACTTCAAAGGTCTTGGTACCAAGAGTCCAGAGTCCTGAGTTCGAGACCCAGCTCCGACGCTCACACACAAGACAAGACGCTTCCTCAACTTGGGCCTCAGTCTCCCCATATTTAGGATGAGGGGAGCGTGAGGAAGGATGGCGTTCAGGATCCCTACAGTCAGATCCTCATCTCCAGCTCTGGCGGGCTCGCTGCCCCCAGCATCCCGGGGCGACAACTTTTATTCTACTCGCCCTACCAGGTGGCGGGGGAAACTGAGGCATGGGCTGGGAAACAAGCCCACCAGCGTGGGGCTGCCTGGGGCCCCCGCCCCATTTTCCCTTCGCCTCCAGCGTGGAGCGGATGGTGTTGGGAGCAGGAGGGGACCCCAAAGGGGTCCTGGGAGCCGCCCCCCGGCAGCCTCACCTTCCTCACGCGCTTCTTCCGGATGCTCTCCACGGCGAACACCTGCTCGCCGATGGCTGACAGCTCCATGCGGGGCGGCGGGCGAGCGGGCCCGAGGCCGGGCCGGGCCAGGCCGGGGGCGGAGCTGCGGGGCCGCGGCTGAGGCGCGCGATGCTAGGGCCGGCGGGGTCCCAGTCACCCTCGCCCGGGCGCGCACGCGCACGCGCACGCGCGCACACCCCCCCGCGTTCCCTCACGCCGCCGACGTTCCATTTTTGAACCTGCGCAACGTTTTCCTCGGCGCGAGCGAGCAAGCGAGCGCGCGGGGAGTGGGCGGGGCGGGGGCTCGGCTCGTGCCCGGCAGGTCCCGCCCCCTCCCCGCCGGCCCCGCCCCCGCTAGAGCCCCGCCCCGTCGGGGCTCCGTCCCGCCCCGCCCGGGAGCCAGGGGCCGCGCGCAGCTCACCCAGCCGCCCGCCCGCGGAACTTATTTGGCGCGGGCGCCGCTCGGCTCCGGGGCGGGACGAGATCCCAATATTCAGACGCGTTTCCTAAAATCCTTGGTGACTCTTATGGGTTAGGCAGATGAGGAAACGGGCCGAGTGGGGAGGCCGTCTGCCCCACTTCTCACAAAGGAGCGGACGGGACCGCGGCGCCGACCCCAGAGCTGCAGGAGGGTGGGGGACGGCCAAAGCTTCCCAACCTTTCGCAGTGTCACCACACCGCGGTCTCTCCAGATCTGGGCTCCGGAGCGGCGCAGTTTGGCCAGGGCTGTGCAGGCCCCTCCACAGCCATAGTTCCATTCATCTGTCCGTCAGTCCGTGGGCTGTAATGCAGAGACGCCCGGGACAGGCGCGGGCTCTGCCTCGAGGGCCCCCAGCTAGGCAAAAATCCGCAGCAGGTGTAGCTGCGGCGAATAAAAGGTGCACACGGGAACGGATTTTGCTGCCACGCTGCCCCAAGACCCAACACACACAAACCGCGCTGGGCGCTCGGCATATAGTAGGTGTTCAACTATTTGTGGAATGAATGGATCTTGAGGTCCCGGAAGAACTCGTTATAACCACCCAGCCCCAAGCCAGTCCTGTTTTATCGCGGCATTTCCTTTCATCCTCGCCAGGAACCCGGAATCGTCGTGCTCCTCCGGCACCCACCGCCTACGGCAACTGATCCCAAGCCCTGCCTTTCCACACCCCTTGTCCTTTCTCTGGACGGCAACAATGACCTTCCCACTGAGCTGCCATCCCCTCCGACCCAGTATTTACACAGCGCCAGCGTGCTTTCTGAAAAAAACAGATCTGACTGAGTCACCCTAGTGCTTAAAAACCTTCCATAATTCCCTATTGTCCTCAGAATAAAGTCCAAACGCTTCTGTCTGACATACAGAAAAAAATAAAAAAAGAAGTGACAAATTGAAACTTGACTTTTTATCAGGAGCAACGGAAGCCAGAAGGCAGAGGAATGATGTATCCGATGTCCCGAGAGGAGATAACCATCATCTTACAATTATATGTCTGGTGAAAATTTATTTCAAAAACGATGTACCCAGTGAAAACACCTTGCCAGAACGAAGTAAAACAATAACATTTACAAATACAGAAACTAAGACTGTCACTAGCAGACCCTCCCTAAAGGGAATTCCTATGGAGATACTTCAGTCAGGGAGAAGACATCACGGACAGATCTGATGCAATGGGGAATGAAGAACAACAAACACTGATAATACAAAACAATAACCATGTCTTCTGGATGAAAATAGAGCTAAAATACACAGCAACAATAGCATATAACAGGTGAGCAGAGTTAAAGTGTTCTAAGATCCTTACATTCTTCAGGAAGAACATGAAGATAGATACTAAATACACTCGAACTTTGATTAGTTAAGAAAGCAACTGTCATTACAAGGTAAACATTAAAAGAGTGGAAATGCAGTGTAAAGTATTTACCCAAATTATTAGAGGTCAAAAATAGAATGAGAAAAATCAACCCAATCAATCCTAAAGTAAGCAAGAATGGAGAGAAAAATAAACACAAGACAGGTGAGGCCAATAGGTGACAGATATAAATTCAAATGCACTATGATTTAATCAATGCAACTGGAATAAACGTTGTAGTTAAAATACGTAGATTCTCATACTGGATAAAATCTAACTGCATGCAATTTACAAAAGACATCCACAAGAGATGATTCCAAATCAGAAGGATGCTGAAAGAGCAAAAGTAAATGCATGGGGGAAAATATAGCATGCAAACAAAGGCTAACAAAAAGACTAGTACAGTTATTTTAATACCAGAAAAAATCATCACTGGAGGTAAAGAAGGTCACTTCATAATGAAAATATTCTAATCCATCGGAAAGATAGAACAATTCCAAATTTGCATGCAAAAATATAGTCTTAAAACATAAGAAACACGAAGAGAGCCACACAGAAAAATAGATGAATCTACAATTACAGTGTGAGATTTTAAAACACATCTCTCCGTAATTGGTAGAACAAGCAGACATATGTTCAATAAGGATACGATTAAGAAATTTGACTAATGGACTTTAATAGAATACCGAGGCACATCATAAAGAGGAACTGCTAGTGACCAATGAAATAAAAAGTTGCTCAACCTCATGAGCCATGAAAATATAAAACCACAAGATCCAACTTCACCCCCACCTGATAAGTAAAAATTTTAAAGTCTGATAATGACAAGTCCTGACAAGAATGGAACAAGGTGAACTCACAGACACTGTCGGGGAGAATAAAAGTGGATTCCACCAATTTGGAAATGAGTTTGGCACTACCGAATTAGTTCAAACTTGCATGTGACCTGTGAGCCAGCTATTTGCACCCTAGGGAAACCCCCTGGAGCCATTCTTGCATGTGTGCACCACAAAACCTGTTTTTAAATGTTTGTAGCAATCATATTTGTAAAGACTGGAAACTGGAAACAGCCCCCAAATCCCACAGGCTCGGCTAGTGGTCATACACTGAATTATTAGCGAGCATTGAAATCGAAGAATCTATCGTGATACACATCAACTTGAATGAGCCTTGCAAAATAATGTTTAGCAAAAGAAATGAGAATACAAACTATATGGTGCCACTTATATATAGTTCAAAGTCAGGCAGAGCTGAACATTATTTCGTATCGGGATTCAGGCAAAGATAGTAACACTAGTGAGGAAACAAGGAGATTATGTTTGCGAAGATCAGAATGGTGATTTCCTCTTGGGGAGAAAGGTGAGGACAAATGCAGAGGAACACAATCTTGGCAATGTCCCCTTTGTAAATTTGGAAGTTGTTTATGTGTACATTCGCTTTATTATTATTCTTTGAATGATCATATGTTTTATACACTCTTATGAATGTATTATGTATCGCAACCCCCAAATTAAATTAAATTTAAAAGAAATGTTTCTGAAACTTTAAAAGTAATGTTTCTGAACAGTTAGGGGCCAGACTCTGCAGAGCATTTTAGGCTATGTTAAGGATTTTTGTCTTATCCTTATTCTAACAGGTAGTTGAGGGAGAACTGTAGCTAAAAGAAAAATACTAAGAATAATAGAAAAATTGACTCAAAATAAAATAAAAATAATTCAGGAAATAAAAGATAACTTTGAGTTGAAATTGCCTCAGAAATGTTTTAAGAGATACCACACGGACAAAACATGAACAAGAAGCTTTGAAAAAAGAGCAATCAGAAAATCAGAATTCTTTTTTTTTGGTGGGGGGGTACAATTTGCCACCTTGAGCAGAAACAGCCAGAAAATAAGAATTCTTGAACTATTAAAGATATTGCTGAAATTTTAAAAATTCATAGAAGAGGTAGTGGATCTTTGAACACAGAACAGAAAGATGCAGAATACGAAAGCAGAGACAAGAGCTATGAAGATGGATCCAGGTCCACCATCTGCTATCAGGAGTTTCAGAAAGAGAAGGTAGGAGAGCAAAAGAGAGGAATTTCCCAGAGCTGAACAGAGATGCGGACATCAAATTGAAAAGCTTGGCAGATTAGATGTGGCTCCATAGTGTGGCGGTTAGCACATCTGCTTTACACGCACAGAAGGTCCTGGGTTCGCGCCCCAGTGGAGCCATGGTCCATGGTCTACAGCCATGCCACCCTGAACAAGCCCGATGTTTGATCTCAGAAGCTAAGCAGGGTCGTGCCTGGTTAGTACTTGGATGGGAGACTACCTAGGAAGACCAGGTGCTGTAGGCATAAATAATAAAAGAAAAGAAAAGCTTGGCAAATGATGAGCAGAATAGATTTCTTAAAAACCAATGCCTAGACGCACTAAGAAATATCTGAATATCAAGGATAAAAAGAACATTAAAAGCTTTCTGTTTAAAAAAAAAAAAAATCGCAAAGAACGTGAATCAGTCTGGCAACACCAATAACAGAGGCCAGAGACAGCAGAGAAAGATCTTCAAATTCTAAGAGAAAACTATTTTTAACCTGAAATTATATACCTTCTTGGCCAGTTAAAGATGTTCTATGTAACAGAAAATACGACCCAGACAGTACCTTAAATAAATAGGAGGCTACTTTTCTCATCTGACAAGACATCCATAGGAAGCATTGCTTGCTTGTTCAGTAGATAGAGACATTAGAGCTAGCATTTCTATGCTCTCATAGGCCTTTACCTTATATTGTTGCCACATGGTCACATGATAGAGCTACAGCTCCAGACATCACACCTATGTTTCTTTCATAGCAAGTAGGCAACTAGCAGGTTAGCCTCACTAGCCAAACTCAAATGTAAGGGCTAAATAAAGACATTTTTCAGACCATGCAAGAGCTTTGGAAATTTACCTCCTAAACACCCTTCATTAAGACGTTGTTTGAGAATCTATTTCAGCAAGAATGGCAATGTATTAGTCACGGTAAGTAATCCCAGCTATTAGACCACACGCACGCACACATGCATGCACGCATGCACATATGCAGTCTCAGCAGTTAAAGACACTAAAGGTTCATTTCCTGTCCACCTCAGAGTCCAGCGTGGGTTAGTGGGGGCCAGGGCAGGGAGTGGGAGAGGCTGTTCCACACCATCGTTCAGGACCTAAATTTCCTCCATCTAGTTCTTCTGACATTCCCGGGGCCTCGGACTCCTTCTCAGGAACATTCTTTTGGTGAACAGGGGTAGAGGGAGAGAAAGGAAGGCACATCACTCCCATGGAAGTAACACACCTTCCAGGCACATTTCCTTGGCCAGAACTAGTGTTGTAACCCAACATAGGTGCAAAGAACCGGGTCACCTACCCTAGCTCCAAGGAAGCAGAGGAGCTCATGGACTTTGGTGAGCACCTGCATTCTCCGCAAGAGGCGGAAACCAACTAAGAGGAAGGTGTCGCAGATAAACAGGGATTTATGCAGGCGTCCAGTGGAAAGAAATCTCAGGACCACCGCTGTTGCAGCATGCCTGGAAAGCAGCGTTCACATCTGGTGGGTAGAAACTTTGGAGTGAGATCATTGCGGGGTAAACGGCAACTTTTAAAGAAACTTGCCTCACGGGATGTAATGCACAGCATAGGGAATATAGTCAATAACATCGTAATAACTTCGTACGGTGACAGAAGTTTACTAGAATTGTCATGGTGATCATTACATAAGATATGTAGATGTCGAATCACTATATTGTACACCTGAAACTAATATAATATCACATATCAACTATCATAACAAAAAAGAAGCTGTCAAACTGTTTTTCTAGAATGGCTGGACTACTTTACACTTCCATCCACCCTATTTGAAAGTTCCGGTTGCTCCACATTGTTGCCAACACTCGATATCATCAATCTTTCCCCTTTTCACTGTTTATTGCATGTGTACTGATATCACGTAGACAATTTCTATTTCTCTAGTGACTAACGGTGCATCTTTTTATCTGCTTATTTGCCATTTGTGTATCCTCTTTGGTAAACTGTGCTTTCAAATCTTTTGCCTATTTTTAAAATCAGGTTGTATGTCTTCTTATTTTTGTTATTCTATATTCCAAGCCCTTCATCAGGTATATGTTTTGCAAATCTTTTCTTCCAGACTGTGGCTTCTCTTTTCTTTTCTTTATGGTGGTTTCAAAAAACAAGTGCTCTTCCATTTAGGTATATGATTCATTATTAGTTAATTTTGGTATATAATCTGAGGTTGGGATCGAGATTCATTTTCCCCCTTTATAGTTATCCATCTTGTCAACTCATACCAAGAAAATAAATAAATAAATAAAAAGACTGCTTATACTTGACTGATTATGTCAAATCTGAAGCTCAGTTTGGAAATAATCGATGTCTTAACAAAATTGAATTTCCCAATCCGTGAAAATGTTATCACTTTCCAGTTAACAACATTTAACATTTATTCCTTGTTTAATTCTCTCAGCGATGTTCTGCAGTTTGGGGGGTAGAGTTGCTACACATCTTCATGGGAGTGATACCTAAGTATTTCATTGCTGTTATAAGCAGAATTTAAAATTTTTAATTTCTAACTGTTCATGACTACTAAATAGAACTAAATTTGATTTTCTATATTGACCTTGTATCCTACAATATCACTAAACTCGCTTATTAGTTCTATTAGCTTTTTTGTTGATTCCGTACAGTTTTCTATGTAGATGATGATGTCTGTGAATAAAGTGAGTTTCACTTTATTTCCAATTTGCATGCTTTTCTTTTTCTTGTCTTGTCGCTCTGGCTAAGACCTCCAGGACTATGAGGACTGTAATTATTGAGAGTGGACATCTTCGTCTTTTCCTGATCTTAGGGAGAAAGCACTCGGATTTTTACCAGCTATAGATTTTTTCGTAGACACCTTTTATTAGATTGAGAAAGTTTCCTCCTATTCCTAGTTTTCTGAGAGTTTTTATTATAACATAGTGTTGAACTTTGTAAGATGCTTTTTCCGCGTCTATCGGGATGATCATATGGTTTTCCTTGTGTACTTAATTTGAATTAACGTATGATTTTTAAAATTAATAATAAAGTTATATATTCTTTCAAAGTTTTAATATAAAAATTCAGATTCCCGGGCCCTGAACGGTGTCCTAGACCCTCCTTCTGGCTCTCCTTTCACATGCCTCTCAGTTCCATCCCCGACTCCCCATCCCTGTGGTCACCAGCACACTGCCACCCCCACTCCCAGATCAGGCCACCAGCACCTCTCACTTGGGTCCCTACCACCTCCTCCATCCAGCACTAACAGCCAGAGTGACAGTGTCAATCCTTACTAACCATTGCAATATTGTGATGATAAAAAATATATATATATATATATATTTAGTATTCTTCTCTGTTTGTGGCACAGAGCTCCTAAAACCCCTGGAATTTCCTAAGCGATAAGAGTAATAATGGTATCTTGATATTTGTAACAAACTCCTTTAACCACATCTGAGTTTGTGTTAATGAGGTGACTTTTACTCGGTGGTGTTGGAAAAAACACACGCGGAAACCACGCCCCCCGCAATGGCTCGGCTCAGGGGCCCCTTACTCTGCCTATGCTGTTCCCCTCACAGCTCCTACCCTGATTACTACCAAGGGCCTCTCAAACATCACCTCCCCCATGAAGCCTGCTGGGCTACCCTTCTGCCTGTCCTCAATCACAGCTCAGAGCCTGTTGTAGGTCTGTATGTGTCTCCCCATCAGGCCAGGGAACATGTCTAATTTATCTCGCCAACCCGGTGCTCCACCTGGGGCCAGGCACACAAGAGAACTTTAGTGTTTGTTGAGTGAATAAATAAATCCTCGGTGAGACACTGGCTTTCAACAAGACATGAGAGAAGAGGGCAGAAGGTTAGGGCTACACAGAAGGAGATGGGAATGCTGTTAAAGGACTAGGGGGAAAAATCATCACAAAGGCTGGCTGCAGAAGGCTGGGTGTCCAGAGTTCCGACTGTGAGCCCCAGAGGACAGTGGGACTCTCTCTGACCACCAGGTGGCGCCAGACTCCCAGGTGTCTGACTGCCCTGTGCTTGTTCCCCAACTTCCCTCATGGGATGGAGCCCCAAAGAGGCCAGAGTTTCCTGCAGGACCCACAGCAGCAACACAACAGGGTCCATTGATGTCACCTCTCATTCTACAGAAGGGTATGCTGAAGCCTGAGAGGTTAAGTGACATGCCAAAAAACTCAGGCTGTGCACCCTCTCCCGGGACCATGTGCATCTTACATCGTCCTGCTGCCTGCTAAGCCCCTGCCCAGCCCAAGGAGAGAGACAGACAAAGCCAGACCCAGTGGCTCGACCCCCATGATGGCCGCAGTTGGGGGCAGGAGACTGTGGTGGCAGACGGAGGTGATCCTCACCTCTGGGTCAGACGGGTTCCCACTTTCCCTCCCTCCTCTGCTTGTTCCCATCTCTGTCCTGAGGGCCAGGTTGGGCGCATGCATATCTGGAAATGGAGCTGTCCTGGGGATCCCCAGTTAGAAAGCATCCTGGACGGCTCTCTGGGCACTGACAACCTGCCCAGCATACGTGCATTAGCTCCGGGTGTTCCGGCACTCCAGGAAGTGGGTGCCCTTACGGTCCTCTTCTTGCAGGTGGGGAAACGGGCACAGAGACATTTAGCACCTTGCCCACTTCACACAGCTGGCAAGTGAAGGAGCCAGAACATTTCCACACTGCAGACTGTGCTGCACTAAGTGTCATTAAAACGCCTCACCACTGAGTCTGCCTAATGTGACTGCCAAGCCAAGGCCAAGTCTGAACGGTCCTGTTGCTGACCCATGCTTTGTGAGCTTTCGGCCAGCTGCCTCTGCCTGCAGTCAGAGCCCCTCATTTCACAAATGGAATAACTGGAAACTAAGGCCCAGAGAGGGGAATAACTCGATAGAGACCCCACACCTGGTGTGGAGCAGAACCAAGGCGAGGACTCTGGCTTGGTGGCTCCAAGTCAGTGCCACTTTCTCAGCCATTTGTGAAGATCCTTTGTCCCTTCCTGTCCTAAGAGACCCTCCCCACTCCCATCTGGCCTCCTGTCACACCTCCCTGCAAAGTCCAGCTCTCTCTCCCTCACCTGCTGCAGACACAAACCGCCCACGGGACTGTGTCACTTTCCTGCAGCCCATTTCAACAGCCCCCACGAGGATTTCCACCGGGAGTTGGAGGAGATCTTTGCCCTTTCCCACCCCTGGGGCAGGTGCGTGAGGGGCACCGGATGAGGAAGCAGGACGGGTGTGGGCAGGCAAGTCCTTTCTGGGTCTCTCCTAGGTCCTCAGGTGCAGCCCCGAACTCCATCTGCTGTGTCCGGGCCCGGCTTCCAGCTGAGCAGGCCCAGGGCCCCAGGGCCAGGGGCTGGGACTGCGTCTGACGTCCCGGCCTGGCTGCACCTGCTCACGACTCGCAGCACATCTGCTTCTCCTCCCCTCGCCAGGCCCTGGGCTCTGCTCCTTTCCCTATGGGACCCCCCAACACACACTTATCGGACCTCTTCTCAGGTGCTTCCCCCTCCTTCCTTGTCTCAGACTCTGGCCCCCCAGCTGGGCCTGGTGCAGCCTCCCTGTCTCCATGTCCCTACTGTGCTCCCCACTGCTGCGGCTCCTCGCTGAGGCTGGCGGTAGGGGAGCCGGGAAGTGGCGCCACCTCTCAGTCTACAACTGGGAAAAGTGAGGCCTCCAACCCAGGGGGTTTCTCACAGGCATATCTGGAGCCTGGTTATTTATGTGTCCCCAAGGCCTGGCGTGGAGCCGGCACAGAGTAAACATTAAGTGTGGTGTGCCTGAGATGGTGGGTGGAATCGGCTGGGCTGGAATCTGCCTCTGCCATTATGTGCTGTGCAGCCTGGGGCAACTCCTTCAACCTCTCTGAGCCTCCGTTTTCTCATTTGTAAAAACCAGGAACAATGAGGCCTACTTCACAGGGTTGAGGTGAGAATCATAAGACAATTTATGTAAAATAAAGACCAGCATAAGGTGATTATCATTTATTCACTCAATAAATACTATTTGAGCATCTATTATGTGTCATTATTATTGAGTTCAAAAGAAAAGAAACCAGGTCAGCAGACCCCGTTCCTAGGCTCTTTCCTGGTATGTCTCCCATCACCCTCGTTCCTAACCTGTCCATAGGTATGTCCCTCAATGATCAAATTGCACCTATCGCTACCCTGCTCAGAAGCCACCAGAGGCCCCTTGGTTCCTGGAATATCAGGCTCCAACTCCTGGGCGTAACACTCCAGGCTCCCCGTGATGTGGCTCTCGTCTCTTTCCCAACAGGTCTCTCCTAATGTTGTGACACCAAACTCCACTACGGTCACACGGATCCAGTTCCCATGCCTCCCTCACCCCTTGCACGGGCTGAGCTCCTAAGCAGAACAGCTCTTCCTTTTCGTCACTGCCAAACGAACTCCTATCGGCTTTCTCTGGCCCGCTTCCTCCATGGGGCCTCCCTGACTGCCTGGTGCCATCTCTGAACCTTAGTCAGCCTCATCATCTAAGCACCCTGTCCCCTGCACCCCATATGGTCCCCCAAAGACTTCGGTGGAGGTCAGAGAGCTGGGCCTCAGTAAAGGCTACTGGGGGGAGCCAAGGGGAGCCAGGCTAGTCTTGGGGGCCTCAGAAATTGGGGGGCTCAGCAGAGGAGCCATGGGCAGGACCCCTTTCCCCCTAGGAGCCTTCTTCTGAGAAGGAAGTATTATTTAACCGGCATTGTGCTGGGAGGGGAAACACGGGGTCCTTGGAGCTCAGCCAGCCTCCTACCTTCAGGCTGTTTGGCTTTGTTTGTTTTTTTGGCCTTTTTTTTTTTCCTTTTTCTTTGGGTTAATTGTTCTCATTAAATCTTTTTGTCCTGTTTTGTTTTTTACTAGGCTGACAATGCTGCACAGTGCTCAGCGTTGCTTCCTGTGTTTCTGGCCCAGCACAGGCCTTCATGGGGCCTGGCTTCCTGTTGTGAGCTGTCGTCATGGCGACTCGAGGCCCGGTGGGCTCCACTGGTGTGGGGAGGGGGTGACATGGTTGACATCACCCGGTGAGGAGGCAAGGGGCCGGGGTCCAGTGGGGGTTGAATGGGGGCCCAGCAGGCAGGCAGGCAGGCAGTAGCGGAGCCTAGCGCATTGCTGAGGGGTGACTCACAGGCTGGGAAGGGGAGGAATGCCCTCACATTCTTTCGGGAGGTAAACAAGGTCAGGGAGTACGGCTGGGATCCTGTTTACCTGACCCCAGCCCCCCAGGGGACCCGGAGCCAGTGCAAGACAACACACTGGAACAGAACCAGCCAGACCTCAGGAGCTAGGGGACCGGGTGGGAAGGCCGGGGGAAGGTGAGGGGCCGGGGGCTCTGCCCAGATTCCCTTGAAAGCTGGTGGGTGCCAGAGACAAGATCAAGATTCAAATCACAGCTCCTGACTGAGCAGGTCCCCTGAGCCTCAGTTTCCCCTATTTCTAAGGGGTTAATCCCCTTGCGCAGATGGCCCCTTGCTCTCCAATCACTTAGGGCTCGGTGTGGGGTAGGCCTGGTTCCAGGCAGCCCCCGCAGCACAGCCCAAGCTTCTGCAGTCCCCTCTGTCACCCACCTGCCAAAAGGGCCAGGGCCAGTCACGGGTGGGAGGGCCACGTCTGAACCAGCCAGGAGCAAGCCGGCCTCAGAAGGTGGGAGGAGGTGGGTGCACAGCTTGGGAGAGGGGGGTACCTCTAGAATCACAGGGCTGAAGTTTGGGTGCAGCTCATGCTCTCCCCATACCCCTGCATCTCCCTTCGGCCTTCTCAGATCCCCACCTCCTCTCCCGGGGGTCCCCTTGAGTGACAGCCTCCCCTGCCCATCACAGAAGGTCTGGAGGAACCTGTCCTAAAGCCGATAGCCTGCACCCTGGTCAAACTCTGGGATTCCCGGGTGCGGGGACCCTGCCAGAGTAGCCAGGGAGGGGGCCCGGAGCCCAGCTTCCAGCCCCAGTATCTCCCACACTGACAAACCTCCTACGCTGACCCTTTGCCAACTGCCCGACCGGCCAGCTGCCAACAGGAAGGGGCTGCCTCTCTGCATCACGCCCCCCATTTTCTGCAGGGGCACTGGGATGCCAGACAACAGCCCCCAGCAGCCACAGTGACGGCGAGGCCCCCTGGTCTAGCGGCGAAGAGCCTGGGCGTAAGGGTCAGGCTGGCCTGGATCAGGTCTGGCTTCACCACTTGCTAGCTGGTGCCCTTGGGCAAGTTCCTTGGCCCCTCTGAGCCTCAATTTTCTGAGGTCGTGTGGATATCCATGAAGCACTCAGCACATAGTAGGTCATCAACACATGCTAAATCCACACAGAACCCCCTGTGTCCCCAGCAGTGCCAGCCCCCCAGGCTCCCCGTACTGAGTGTCCATCCCAAGGCAAGAGCATTCATGGCCCCCCACATGCCCTGTGGTTTTCCCATAAGGGGGTGGGACTCGGGCTTCCCTGGACAGGGCATATCCTGTTCTCTGAGTGGGGGGAGGAAGAGGAGCGGGAAGGACAGCCGCTCACTCTGCATTCTTGGCATTCTTGGCGGCAGCCCCAGCCAGCTGCCTCTCACTGCCGCTGCCGGGGGCACTGGCCCAGTGCCATGCTGTCCCGGCATGGCAGAGCAGCATCCCACTTCGGGTGCCCCTTGGATCTGAGGTGACAGGAGACCCCTATCATCCCAGCCCTACACACCTCAGGTTATCACAGAAGCAGAAAAACCCCAGCCACAGAAGGAGAGATTTCGGGTGGGGGTGGGGGTGGTCTGGGCACTCAGTCAACAAGAGAGGGGTTTCTGCTTTCGGTTCTATCTTGTGGGGCTTTCCAGCCTGCCTCCCAGGCCCAGGGGAGCCCCGGAGAGTGGTCGGGGGGCAGGGTGGATGGGTGGGCAGGGGAGAGGCAGAGGGGCTCCTGGGTTCTAGTCTCTAGTGCCTGGGACAGTTGCTTTCCCTCTCTGGGACTCAGTTTCTTCATCTGCAAAATGGAAGTTCTGTCTCCCTCAACAGCGCTGCTACTCTGTGGTGTCACCGTCCAGTGATTGTTCCTTTGCAGAGCCTCCTCCCCTGACCAAGGTCAGAAACCCAGCCCCGCTCTGCTCTGAGCCTGGCCTCGTGCAGGTCACGGTGGTCCCCGCTGTTTATATATCTAGGGCCAACTCCGTTCAGAGAACTAGAAACGACACAGTCCCACAGTGGGCAGGCTCTGGAGCCTCCTGCCTGGGCGTGTCTGAGGGTCCTAGAAGGGAAATGACTTGTCCCAAATCCCACAGTCAGCCAGGTCGCGCTGACTCTGGACCCCACGCGTTTGCTGCTTCTCCCCAAAGCCACCCAGAGCTGAGGTGATTTTTGTCCGTGTTTTTGTGCTGCCTTTGGCTTCAGACCTGTGAGAGTCAGGGCACTCTGAGAGGGAGCCAGGTCTGCCTCAGAGACCTCCTCCCCACCGGAGACAGAGCCTGCAAGCGGGTGACCCCAGACACTGGCACTTCCGCCTCTTCCCAGGGCTGCCCTCTGACGGTGGGGAGCCTGGAGGAGTCACCGAGGACCTTGTGGGGGAGGAGCTGCACCTGGCTGGACATAACCAGGTCAAGTCTGGGGTGCCAACCTCTGGGCTGCTTCCCTCTCTCCTCTCCCGCGGCTCAAAGACACTCCGCCCCAAGCCCCTCCACCCAGTCCCAGAGACCCTCCGGTTGTCTGCACTCAGTGCCACATCGTGTAGTTCAAGAGCTCACTCTGGCTCTGAGGACAGAGACCAAGGGAACCTAATCCAGGCCGCCCAGGGAGACAGAAAGGCGCTGCTCAAACCAGGAGCCCTGAGAGGTCTCAACCACTGGACCTCAGCGCCTGCATTTATCATCACTGGAGAGTTAGACAAGATGGTCCCTTCCGGTCAGCCCCACTTAAACGCTCTGTGGTCCCAAGATTCTGAGGCTCAAGTTTTAGGTTCTATGACCACCCACCACCCTCTGCATACCGTTGAGAGTATTAAGCAGAGAAAGCCCCATTCCGTCACCTGCCCTTGTCTGGGGCCTGCCCCTCAAAGTGTAGCCAGGGCCCTGCTCTCCACAACGCCACTTTCCAAGTCACCTGATCTCCCCGAAGCCTGAACACCGCAAAGTCATTGCCTCCACCTTCCTTTGTCCCGCCCCCACGGCCTCCTTCCTGCTCTCCCTGTCTGCTGTCTTGTCTGCGTCTGTCTCGACATCTGTCTGTCTGAGGAACAGTAAGAGGAAAAGGCTGGAACCCCACCCTGCTGGGTCCACGTGACCAGTGCCTGTTCACCCGCCACTGGGAAGTCACCTCAGTAGTGTGGAATCGGGAGCCCGCAGTGTGTGCTGGTGTGTTAGAGGGTGTGAGAGGCTGGGGTGGGGAGGGATTGTGTATGCGTGTGGAGGACGGTGTGGGGCAGTGCATGTGTCATGATAATTTGTGTGTGGAATGCCTGGTTAGAGAAATGAAAATAAACTGATACGGTGAAATATTAGGCAGCCATGAAATATGATGTCTTTGAAGAAAGGACATAGGAAATGGTCACAGTCTAAGATTTAGTAAAAGAAAAAACGTGCACCCAGAAGAAAAAGTTGAAGTGAATGCATCAAATGTTCATGATTATCTCCAGATTGCTCGATTATGAGGAATCTTGTCTTTCCTTTACGCTCTTGCACATTTTCTGCAATGGGCACGTGTTAATTTCATAATCAGAAAAAGAGAATACAGGTAATTTTAAAAAAACAAATTAAAGATGATGAACTAGAAAACAAATAAACATGATTTAAAATGAAAGAAACTAAGGGCTAATGGAAAACATTAAACATAAAAGTAAGCCAAATGTTCAGCTCAAGTTAGCCAACATCGAGTGGGCACCTATGGGTGCCGGGGCTCTGCTGAGTACGGGATGACAGCACAACCAAGACCCAGCCCTGCCCGGTGGGCAGAGGGTAGGACAATCACCAGGCACAGATAATGCAGACACAGGTGGAATATAGTTACCTTGGAGAGGGCGTCAGAGAAGGAGAAAGAGGTGAATCAGGAGGGCTTCAGGGAGGAGGTGACTGCTCATAAAAGGGTTTCAGGGAGGGGATGTGGTAATGGAGGAAAATATACTGGATGGTTCTGGAACCTGCCTTTTGCCTGGCGCATGGATTAACTGAAGAGCAGGGGTGACAAACAGGCTGCAACTCACTGGAAGTCAGCAGTGCTGGGTTGAGAGAGACGCCAAAGCTAAGTCGACATTCATGGGGAATGAATGCAAGGATTAATTTATAATTTATAATTCATTCATTTATTCATTCATTCAGGAAATATTTCCTCAGTGCCCGTCTGGGGATCCTGCAGTGCAGCTTCCATTGAAATGGAGGGAAACGGGCAATATAACAATTAATGAGCAACGTGCACCTGATTCCAGACAGTGGAAGTGCCATGAGGAAAGATAGGGCCAGGTGGCATGGGGGAGGCCGTGGGGAGGCAGGGGTTCATTTTATGTGAGGTGGTCAGGGAAGGCCTAACTCAGAGTGGCATTTGATCAGAGACTAAAGGGGGTCAAGCGTGGGGCCTGGAAGGAGAGGGCTGCAGGCAGGGGGCACTACAAACATAGTCCCAGGGAGCACGGGAGAGGCCAAGTCACCATGGGGCCCACAGGGCCTTGTGGGCCATTGTGAGGACTTGGGCTTTTAGTAGAAGTGAGAGCCGGACTCCTGGGGGAGTTGAGCAGAGAAGTCCCTGATCTGACTTATGAGATGATAAGAAGGCCCTAGCTGTAGCTCAGGGTTTGGGGGTGGGGCAGTGAGGGGCTGTAGAGAGGTGTGGGGCTAGGCTGAGCGGGCAGCATGGAGGAGGTGAGAGGTAGGGAAGGAGCTGACCATGTTTGCAGTGAATTCGATGTGGGGAGGGGTAAAAGAAAGAGAAGGATCAAGGTCAGTTTTAAGGTTCGGGCCACAGCACTTGGGAGGATGAGCTGGCTGGGGAGGGGCACGTTTAAGACGAGTGAGAGCAGGGAGAGCAGGCCCTGATGTTGCACAGGTGAGGGTCGAGATGCCCAGGGATAAATCTGAGACATCCACAGGGAAATGCAGAGCAGATGGCCAGGTATAGGAGCCTGAAGTTCAGGTCCCAGTTGAGAACACACATTTGGGCATCATTGGCTTGTGGTTGGCATTTAAGCCACGAGATGGGATGAGACCCCCTGAGGATGGGTGTAGAGAAAGAAGAGGTCCAAGGATTGAGAAGTAAATCTTCTTAACGAAAAGTTTAAAGTCAGAATTCTTCCACTTCTGAAGCATGGCGGCGTGGAGAGAGCCAGCCTCGGCCCTGGCCCTGGCCCTGGCCCTGGCCCTGGTCCCCAGCCCAGCTCCCTCTTTCCTCACCCTGGCTCCACCCACACCTTGAATGGCCTTGAGCACCAGTGAGTGGACACCCAGCCCAGCCCGAGCTCTGTCCACCGAGCCCGAGGAAACCAGCTGCCCCTTGGAAGGGGACCCTGTGGGGCCCTCTAAACTCTGGGTCTCCTAACATTTAGAAGTTGGGGAGATGAGGTGGGACCAACAAAGGAGCCTGAGCATCCAGGGAGGTGGGTGGCCCAGGAGAGTGGGGTCCCCAGGCAAGGTGCTCAGCCCTCAGCAGCGTGGAGTTGATGGGGATACGATTGTTCTTGCAGAGCAGTGGGTGCGAGCCGCATAGGAGAAAAAAAGTTCGGGGTAAAACAAGGAAGAGGGGCTGGCTTTCTCCCTGCTGCCATGCTTTAGAGCTAGAAGAATTCTGACTTGAAACTTGTCATTAAGAAGATCTACTTCTCAAGTAAAAAGAGAGAACAGATTTGACTTAGCAGTTGGTTCACGTGTTTATGCCATTTTGATATTTAGACTTAGAGCATGCAGGCCTCCATCTGCACTGCTGTCTCCAGCCCTACAAATGTGTGGGCTGACCTGAGAGCCGAGAACTCGACTGGCGGGGTGAAGACAGGGTTGTTTTTTGGTTTGGTGTTGTTTTTAAGGTGGAGAAGGACTAGCATTCTTCCTGGGGAATGATCCTTGACAGGGGAAGTTGCTGGTGCAAGAAGGGGTGTGAATTACAGGAGGGACAGACGGGCTCCGGGGCACACGTGAAGCTCCGGCTTTAGGGAGACTCACAGATATTCCATCCACAAGGCCAGGGAGAAGGCGCAGGGCTTAGCAGGCGGGGGTCGGGAGCGTGTAGAAGCTCTCCCATATTCCTTCTGTTATTTCAGTAAAAAAGCAGCAAGGCCATGGGCTTCAAGCAAGGGAAAAAGGCCCTGGAGGTTTGCAGAGGGAGGAGAAGGTGTGAAAGAGCCCTCTCGGATGGATGGGGAGCAAGTGGACCAGAGAAATGTAGCAGGTTTGCCCAATGGCACTCCAGAAGATTGCATTTTCCAAGATGGCGGCAACATCTTCCACTCCACGAGCTCTTCTAGAACCTTCCGCTCCCCCACTGAGAACTGAAATCTAATTCCTTTCCCCATGAACCTGGGTAGGCTTGTGACTCACTTATCACCGATGGAATATGGTAGAAGTGACACTCCAACACCTCTGAAGCTACGTAGGAAAAGCTGCCACGTTGTAGAACACGCATGCGGGAGCCCTGAGCCGCCATGCTGTGAGGAAGCCCAGAAGAGCCCAGGCAGAGACCACGCAGAGAAGCTCTGAGTCCATGGAGAAAGATGTCCTGCCAACACTCAGATGTTCCAGCTCCAGCTGCCATCCGACCACCACTCTGAGACCTTGAACCACCTAGCTGAGCCCCTCCCAAATCCATGAGAGACAGTAAAATTATTATCGCCTTAAGCCTTTACTTTATGGTGCAGAAATAGCTAATTGGAACAAACACCAAGGACCAACTCAAGATTAATGGTCGTGAATTTAGTGTGACATGCCACTTTGGCCGGGCAGGAGCCAACACATGTCTTCAGGAACAAGAGGATGCACAGTGGCCACAAATTTCCCTTCCTTGTTGCAAGGGATGAGTAGAGAGGATGAAGGAGAGAAGGTGGAGGGGACTGGGTCTTGGGCGTTGGCCTAGAATGTTTGGACTTGACTCTGTAGGCTGCTAAGAGTACTCTTAGTAGGTATTTACACTCCATGCATGCCCTGGGCCTACTCTGTGCTTAGCAATACAGAACGCAGCTGCCATCCTTAGATGAACTGGAGTGGGAGGAGGAAAAGGCTCTCCCCAGATGCCTGGCCACAGGTCTGGGTCTTGGGGCCTTTGGGCCCCACTGACCACAGCTCTTAGGCAAACAGTCAGTTGACTGGGAGAGGGGCGGAGAGTGGTGATCCTCGGTGCTTCCATCTGAAACATGGAATCCTTGAGCTTAAGGCTTCTCAATGGCCTTCTGGCTCTGAGACTAAGGACAAGATGGAAACATTTTTAGTCATGTTTCCACAGCACAGATGCTGGGCTGGGTCCTGGGCTCCATCCTACAAGCTGGAGATGCAGGAAGAAGACTTGAGGCCTGACCCTCATCGTGCTATAGACTTTGCTCAGGATTTTTAGGTTCCAAATAATAGAAAACTCAACCCACGGTGGCTTTAAAAACTGAAATCTATGGGCTGTACAGTAACTGAAAAGTACAGGGATATTTGAGATTTCAAGCAAAGCTTGATCCAGCCATGCAAACAGGATGACAGGTCTCTCTGCCTCTACCTCTACCTGTATTTGCTCCTTTCCCAGGCTGACCTCCCCTTAGGTCTCGGGGTGGCCCCCAATAAGGTCTGGGTCTACCTGCTTCTCTTCGCATCCAGTAGAGAGAAAGTCTACCTCCTGGAGAACTCAAGTAGGAGTCTTGGTTCACATGTCCATCCCTGAACCAATAGCAGTGGCCATGGGATGGGATTTAGTAACGGGCTTAAGCCAATCAGGGCCCACCTGGAGCTGAAGCTGTGTCTGCCCCACCTGGCCATGGGCTGGGAAACATGGGGTCCCATCAGGGAACGGAAGCCAAGGAGGCAGCCCTCAATATTTGCTGCTATAGAACACACTGGAGAACAACAGACAAAGACCCAAGGCATGACCCCAGGTCCACCCAACAGAACCTTCTGGAGTGTCCATGCTCTGTCAGAGAGGAAGTGGTTGAGCACCGGAAAGTGGGGAATCTCCCATCAAAGCTATTTCCAGCCACAAGGACCAGCTGCCCCTCTGACCGACCTGGAGCTCCAGGATGGGGGCGGCCACCGTTGGCCGGAACCCAGGGCCTGCCCGGGACACTTGGGCAGCTGGAGACTGATTAACCTGGGAAAAGTGTGGGCTGAAGAGGGCTGGGGTGGGGAAGTGATCCGACTCTTCTTTAACACCAAAAAAGGGAACAGAAAAGGTCAGCTTAGGCACCAGGAGGGAGCCAAACAAGTAGCACGTGACAAAAGCCAATCACCTCTTCCATCTGGGTTCAGCTCTGTCAGATTTTCCCATACCCTGCTTGCCCAAGAACCCCAGGAACGAGGCTGGGTAAAGATTACTCCATTGCTCAGATGGCGATGCCAAGGCCCTGAGAAAAGCGACTCACCTAAAGGGACCCGGTTAGGGTAGGGCAAAGCCAGGGTCTGAGCCTGAGCTCTTTCGAGACTGCCTCGTGTGTAGCACAGCCCAGAGTCAGGCCCATTCAAATCCCCAATGGGCTCCACTCTCAGGGAGGCCAGGGAGATTGAAGAAAGGGGCTACAGAGTCCAATTGGCCCAAGTTCAAATCTTGTCTTCGCCACCCTGATTGTGTAAAGCTGGGCAAGTCAGTGTCCTCATTTACAAAATGAAGAAATGAATATTTCATTAGAGGTCATTGAGGCACGATTGACATCACCTATGTGAAGCAACCAGCATAGCGAGGCACGTGGCGTGCGCTATGTCACTCGTGCAATGGGAGGAGAGCCCAAGGTCTAATTCGATAGCACAGCAGAAGAGCTGGGATAGGCTGAACCCGATGCTGCAAGATGAAGAAGGCCAGGGATTCTTCCAAGTAAGGACCGAGAAACAGAGTGGCAGAGAGATGTTTGCCAAGAAATGAACCAGGGGTACAGGCGTAGGGGATTCTCACTTTCTGGGAGGGACGTGGATCTAATTCCCACTGCTCGGCAGAAGCCCAGACACTGCAGGGTGTTTCGAGCCTTTCCCTGGGTCAGAGCAGGACTGTCAGCCCCTGAGCCTGGGCTCAGCAAGGGGAGTAGGTTGCAGACAGGGGGTCATTGTCCAACCCAACTGAGCACAGATCCTGCAGCTGCCAACCCATCTGGGGCACAGCGTTGTCTTGGACCAGCCCGGCTGTGCGTGTGTTGTAGAGGGTGTTTGTCCCCCAGTTGCCAGGAGAGACTCACATTCTACTGGGTGCTCTCTCCAGTGTCCTGACGGTGACCCCAGAGCATCTCCGACCAGCAGGCCTGGGTGGGGCCTGGGAGAACAAAGCCGCCTTTGGCTGCCTATGACCAGGCAGGCAGTGTGTCAGCTCGTTGGCCAGCCAGAGAGACCTGGAAGTCAGCCTTGTCACCCCCTCTTTCGGTCACCACGCATATCTTGCTTTTGTCGTGACATAGCATGACAGATGTTGCTTGTCAGTTCTGCTGCTGATGTATCTTTAGACTCCCGGCCCCTGCTGTCCAGCCACACAGCCACTGCCCTGGTCACTTCCACCATCGCGCCCTCCTTCCTGCTCTCACAGTCAGTCTGTCCTGCATCCAGCAGCCAGGGGGAGCTTTTAGAGACACAGTTCAATCACATCAGCCCCTGGTTTTGAATCTTTCAGTGAATATCTGCAGAACTTCTACCTGACAAAGGACTTGTATCCAGAATATATAAAGCACTCCCACAAATCAATAAGAAAAAGAGAGGCAACCAGGAGAAGAGGGGCAAGAGACTTTGAACAGGCCCTTCACAGGAGGTTCTCCGAATGGCCTATCAATACATGGAAACATTATTAGTCATCAGGGGAATGTGAAATAAAACCACCATGAGATACCACTATACACTCATCCAAACTGCTAAAATGAAAATCACAGTAAATGTCAAGTGAAGCAACTGGAACTCTCAACGCTGTTGCTGAAGGAAGTGTGACTTATTATAATTTATCAGTATATTTTTATTTCTGTGATGATTTAAAACTCTTTAAAAAATCTAACCTGTTAACTTAGGACTGTTTTATTCACAAGCATATGTGCCTGGCACATAACGAGTGCTCAATAAATATTGTGGAGTGACCGTCAGATGAATAAAGGCTGAAATGAAGGTGCATATGGCTCCCAAGGAGGGAGTAACTACCTCTGTCTGGAGCCAGGAGGGAGGACTTCCTGGTGGTGGTGGTGGTGCCTCAAGAGCAGAGTGTTTGCCAACTGGGTAAGAGAGTTCCAGACAGAGAGAACTGCATGGCATGTCCAGGGAGCCGAGGATAAGCTGGGGGGAACCACCGTGGAGTACTGTGGACAATGCAAGCTCAGGGTTTTTAAATTTTTTTAACCTTTTATATATAAAGAAAAGTGCTCATATTATAAGTGTCCAGGTCGATGAATTTTCACAAGCTCAGTACACCTGCCCAGATCAAGAGACAGGACATTACCAGCACCCAGAAATTTCCCTCATGCCCCCCAGGCATTATTCCTCACTTTTTTTTTCCCCAGAGGGAACACAGTTAGGCATCTGGAAGTATTTTATGAATGAGTGAATGACAGGGGGCTGGAAGAGACAAGCAGGGTGATCACAGGTAGGGGTCTGGGACCTTAAGACACAGGCTGCTCCTTCATAAGCCTGCATCTCCAGCTGGCAGAGCCAATGCAGAAAATCAAAGTAGGGGTTCCCAGAAGCACAGACACCCTCAACCCCAGCAAGTGTGCAGAGGAATAAGTCATTCCTTCCTTCCTTCATTCTTTCAGTTGATACGTGTTAATTGAGCACCTACTGTGCACCAGGCACTATAATGGGAGCTGTCCCTTTGACTCCCATTCATGCCAAATTTTCAGCAGCTATTTTAACTTCTGGGATATCTAGGGCTCAAGTCTGTCCCTGCTTCTGAATGTTTCGTCACCCCATACTGCAGTCCCCTCCACTGGACCAGGCAGGGCTCTCCCCTGATCACCAGAGGAAACCCAGGGGAAACTTAGGTTATGCCACTTAGTTTTTTACAAGCCCAAACATGATTTAGGGGGCAGTTGTTCATTTTGTCAAAATAATATCTGCTTTACCAAAGAATTCCCAAAGGTATCTTAATTAGTCTTCCCAGCAGGATTTCCCAGACACTTCTGGCGGGAACATAAACAGGTGCTGCCCTCCCAGAAGCAGTATGTCAGGACTTGGAGCAGTTATGACAGCATGTGCCGTCACCCAGCAACAACCCCACTCCTCGGAGCAAACTCCAGAGCACATTATACCCAGGTCTGCAGGGCGCATGCCCAAGGTGTTCCTGGCAGAGGCTGCGAATGGCAGGCAACCCAGGCATCCCTCCCTGGGGAAATGAGTAAGTGAAGAATGGTGAATGCGTGTGGTGATGAGAAGTAGCTCACCTGTAGGACAGCATGGGCCAAACCAAAAAGACCTAGTTTTGAGTGAAAAAGGAAATAAATAAAATGAGATGACTACATGATACCACTTGTGTAAACTGGAAACACATATAAACACACACACACACACATACACACAAAGCTACATACTTGTTGAGAATCATACATATTTAAGGGCACACATTCAGTATATTAGAGAGGGAGCCTCTGAAGGGAGGGGCGTGGGAGTTGGTTCAGGGATGAGGGGAGGAGTTTTTACATGCACACTCACTTAACGTACTTTATATCAGGTAAGAGAGGACCTTGCATGGACAAGTGAGAGTGTACTAAGAACCAAGGATTTAAATTAACTCGATCTCCACTGGAAGTAAAAAATAAAATTTAAATTATAAAAGTTTGCTGTTTCTGGGAAGAAGTAGTAGACATACTCTTGTTCCTATTCCTCCCACTAAGTACAACTAAAAACCATAGTTATATATAAAACGAGCATAAGGAGACTCTGAAAGGAAGGGAGAAGAAGGCAGATAAGCTAGAGTTTGCAGGATCCAAGGAACAACACAGTGATGAGTTTCCTGGTTGTTTTTTGTTTTTGTTTTTAATTTTTCTCATTCATCTCATACTTGGAACTGAAGGAGCCAGCAAACTGCTAATGCCAAGGGGCTTGGACATCAAAAGCCTTCTCTCTCCAGCCAAAGAACCAGAAAAGAGGCAGCTAGCAAGACAGAAAATTTTCAGACGGTAATTACTACTCCAGCCAAACACCCCGTCCCTGAGTGGGGAACCTAGATTTCCACCCTCAACAAATGATGATAGCAAGGTGCTCCAACTGGCCAACCAGGGGGCTGTCAGAGAAGGCCATGCAGGGAGCTGGGACTTTCCTGCCCACCTAAGCAGTAATAAGGAGCCCTTCCACCTCATGTGTCAACAGAGGCCAAGTGGGGAACTTGGACTTCTTGCCTTATTTGGCGGTAATGAAGCAGCATCCCCACTTCCCCTGCTGAAGCGGCATCATTGGAAAACAGCTAAAGAAAGTTTAATAAGATGCACTCTCGTAACATAATACCCAAAATGTCTGAATACAGAACAAACAGAAGACCAACAAAGTAAAGTAACAGAATTAAGCCCTAACATATCAATAATTACATTATTACATCAACAATGTTAATATACAGATTAAAGACAGGAATTGTCTGGGTGACTTTTAAGAAATGACCTACCTCTATGCTGTCTATAAGAAAATCACTTCAAATATAATGCTTTAGGCAGGTTGAAAGTAAAAGAATGGAAAAAGATATAACATACAAACATTAATCAAAAGAAAGCAGAAACAATTATATTAATATTTGATAAGGT
Organism: Pteropus medius; assembly: GCF_902729225.1. Taxonomy (NCBI): domain Eukaryota; kingdom Metazoa; phylum Chordata; class Mammalia; order Chiroptera; family Pteropodidae; genus Pteropus; species Pteropus medius. The sequence goes on along the minus strand of NW_024342469.1, from coordinate 7,486,641 downwards.
AGACTTTGAAGCAAACAAAATTACCAGAGGAAAAAGAGAAACATTATATAATGATACAAAGGTCAATTCGAGAAGTCATAGCAATTCTAAACACGTATGCACTAAACAATAGGACTGCAAAATATCTGAAGCAAAAACTTATAGAACTAAAAGGAGAAATAGACAAATTTCCAATTACAGTTAAAGACTTGAACACTCTTTCTCAATAAGTGATAGAACAAATAGACAGAAAATCAGCGAGGATATAGAAGAACTCAACAACACCATCAACCAACAGGATCTGATGAACACATATAGGGCACCCCACCCAGCAACAGAAGAATACACGTTCTTTCCAAGCGCCTTTGCAACATATACCAAGATAGATCATATCTCAGACCATAAACAAATAAACAAAAACACCCAGTAAATTTAAAATAACTGAAATTATACAACATTGTTTTCTGATTACAATGGAATCAAACTAGGAATACTCCAAACACTTGAAAACTAAAGAAAACACTTCAAAATAATCCACAGATCAAAGAGGAAGTCTCACAGGAATTCTAAAGACATTTTGAACTGAATGAAAATGAAAATACAACATAACAAAATTTGTGAGACACGACTAAATCTCAAGCAGTGCTAGGAGGGAAATTGTAGCACTAAATGCACACATTAGAAGAGAGGAAAAGTATTCCGTCTCAAGAACCTAGGAAAAGAGATGTAAAATTAATTCAAAACAAGCAAGGCAAGGAAATAATAGAGATGAAAGCAGAAATTAATGACTTTGAAAACAAAAACAAGAGTGAAAAATCAGTGAAATAAAGTTATTTCTTTGAAAAGATCAATAAAATTGATAAGCCTGTAGCAAGATGAACAAAGAAAGAAAAAAAAGGAAGATGCAAATTACTAATACTAGAATGAAACAGGGAATATCATTATAGACCCTATAGGCATCAAAAAGATAATAAGGGAATACGACAAACTACCCTACACACATAAATTTGACAACTTAGATGAAATGTATCAATTTCTAGAAAAACACAAACTATCACAGCTCACTCAACATGGAGCAGTTCATTTGACTAACAAACACTATAACTATCAAGGATAATTGTAAATTGAACTTGTAATTTCAAAACTCTCCAAAAAGAAGTTTCCAGGCTCAGGTGATTTCACCAGAGAATTCTACCAAATATTTAACAAAGAATTTAAATTTAAACCAAATCTACGCAACCTCTTCCAGAAAACAGAAGAGGAGGAAACTCTCCTCAATTCGTTTTATAAAGGTAGTATTATCCTGACACCAAAATGAGACAAAGAAAACTATAAGCCAATTCTTTTTATGAATGTACATGCAAATATCCTTAACAAAATATCCTCAGATAGAATTCAGCAATATATGAACAGAATTATACACCCTGACCAATTGGGGTTTATCCCAGGGATGCAAGACTGGTTTGGTATTTGAGAAACAATCAGTGTAATCCACCATACTACAGGAGAAAATTCCTATGATCATATCAAAAACATTTGACAAAATCCAACACTCATTCATGAAAAAAACCTTCAGAAAAAAAGTAAAGGGGGAATTTCCTTAAATTGATAGAGTATCTACAAAAACCCTACAGCAAACATTTTATACTTAATGATGAGAGACTAAATGTTTTTCCCCTAAGGTCAGGAACAAGGCAAGAATATCTGCTTTCACATTCTTATTCACCATACAGATCAGAGAGGAAAAAATAGAACTGTTCCTATTAACAAGTGACATGATTGTTTCCATAGAAAATCTCAAGGAATCTATAAAAACAAAAACGAAATAGTAAGTGAGTTCAGCCAGGTGGCAGGATATAAGATAAATATGCAAAAAATCAACTATATTTCTACATCCTAGCAATGAGTGTATGGTCATCAAAATTTAAAATACTATTTACAATCACTCAAAGAAAATGAAATGCTTAGGCGTCAATCTAACATAACATGTATATTGGACTTGCGTACTGAAAACTACACAACGCTGATGAAAGGAATCAAAAAAGATAAGTAAATGCAGAGACATACTATGTTCATGAACGGAAGACTCAGAATAGTTAAGATGTCAGTTCTCCTCAAAATGACATACAGATTTAATGAAATTCCTATAAAAACACCAATAAGATTTTTTGTAGATACAGACAAGATCATTCTAAAATTTACGTAGAAAAGCAAAGAAAGAACCAGAAAAAAAAGAGAACAAAATGAGAGGAATCAATGTACTTGATTTATTTTACAAACCTTACATACAAGGCATATAAAACTGAATTATATACCTAAAGTGATCAAGACTGTGTAGTATTGACAGAGCAAATGACACATAGGTCAGTGGAATAAATTAGAAAACCCATAAACTGACCACACAAATATGTCTGACTGATTTTTTACAAGAATGCAAAAATAATTCAATGGAGAAAAGACAGACTTTTAAGCAAATGGTGCTAGAATGACTGGATACCCACAAGCAAAAAAAAAAAAAAAAAAAAAAAAAAGCTCGACCTAAACCTCACATCTTATACAAAAATTACTTCAAAATGGACCATGGGCTTAAATGTAAAATGTAAAACTATAAATCTTCTAAAAAGAAACACAGGACAAAAACTTTGGGATCTAGGGCTAGGCACTTCTCATACCTGACACCAGAAGTATGATCCACAAAAGAAAAAAATCAATAACTGAACTTTGATCAAAATTTAGAACTTTTGCTTGTGAAAATATTTAAAGGTTGAAAAGACAAACTACAACCTCAGAGAAAATATTTGCAAACCACTTATTTGACAATGGATCAGTATCTAGAACATATATTGAACTCTCAGAATTCAACCGTAAAAGAAGAAAAAATCCAATTAGGAAATGGGCAAAACACATGAAGAGACATTTCACCCAAGAGAATATGCAGATGGCAGATAAGCACTAGAAAATATGTTCAACATCATTAACCATTAGTGAAACGCAAATTAAATCACAATGAGATACTACTTCACACCTTTCAGAATGGCTAAAATAAGAAATAGCGACAACACCGAATGTTGACAGGGATGCAGAGAAACTGGAACATTTATGTATTGCTGCTGAGAATGCAAAATGGCACAGCCACTCTGAAAAAGAGTTGAGCGATTTCTTTAAAAATTAAACGTCCAACTACCATTCAACCCAGTAACGGCACTCCTGGGCATTTATTCCAGAGATATGATAGACTTCTGTTCACACGCGAACCTGTACAGGGACGTTTAGAGCAACTTTTTTCATAATAGCCCCAAACTGGAGACAAACATTCGTACTGTGGAAAACTACTCAGTAATAAAAAGGAAAGCAATATTGATATACACAACGACTTGGATGACTCTCCAGAGAATTATGCTGAGTGAGAAACGCCAGTCCCAAAAGTTTACATACTGTATGATTCCATGTATGCAACATTCTTGAAATGACAAAATTGCAGAAATGGAAGACAGATTAGTACTGGCACGGGGTTAAGGAAGGAACGGAGGTGGGAGGGAAGTGGGTGTGGCTATAAAAGGGCCACATGGTGCGGAGGCGGGGATCCTTGTGGTGGTGACAATGCTGTACCTTGACTGTATGAATATTAATATCCTGGTTGTGACATTGTGCTATAGTTTTGCAAGACGTTCTCATTGGGAGAAGCCAGGTAAATGATACACAGATCCCTTTGTTATTATTTCTTAAAACTGCATGTGAATCGACAATTGTCTCAAAACAAAAAGTTTAATTTTAAAAAGACATTTCGTCCTCTGACCTCAGCCCCTACTTGGTGGGAGCTGTGACCAGTGCCCAGCTGCAGGGGCCTGCTGTGGCCGGGGAGCTAAGGCACCTGAACCACTGCCGTCATCTTTGAACTAACTTAGAGATCGGACGGGAGTCAGGTGCTAAAGGCAGGCAAATGTTTCGAATGTTGAAAAGAGGAGAAATGTCGATTATCAGAACATATAAACTTGAGAGCTGGACCTCCAGGGCGGGTGAGGACGCAGACGGTGGGGAGGGCTGGCAGGGAAGTACTTAAATCACGGGAGCCAACACAGGGTCTCTAAGGAGCAGTTGTGGGAGCAGGCCAAACATTTGGGTTGGCACAGACCAGCTGGAACACAGTGAAACGTGAGGGACCCCGTATGTGGAAATTCTGCCGCAGCAAAATAGAGAACATCACTCTCAGATATCCCTATGTTAAGACAAAGAACTAGAGCTCACCGATAGCCCAGCTTTGGCGAGAGGGGTATAACTGATTGAGTGAGGTCTAATGGTGGGGATGGTTTGCAAAACCGTAGCAATGCATAGCATGTGCTGCTGGATGGGAGACCTCGCACACGCTCTCCATCGATCGTTACTATAACGTTCCCGCATCTTTGAGATGCTTAGTTTAGGGGACACGCACCTCTGTCCCTTTTGTTTCTGTGCCCCCCACAGAATAACCCTTTCCCAATCTTTCCTCTGAGTCCTAGAGATAGGAAGGACTCGAGAAGATTATTCAATGCTGCCTTGAGACCCTGGAGGTGTAATGTGACGACATACTGCTGTTTTACAGACCAGGGCGCTGGCGCTTACAGAAAGGAACTGACCTGCCCTGTCACGCAGCCAGGATCAGAACCCAGGCACCGATCCCCTTCCAGCCTCACCTGGTCGGGACTGGAGGAAAGGGGAGCCCCCTCTGCACCTGGAGGAATGATGACAAGAGTCCCCTGCTCCAGTGCCCTCTCTCCGTCCCCACAGCCACACCCTGGCTCAGTCATCACTCATCCAACAACACATGCCGAGAACCTACGGTGGGCCGGGCACTATTTTAGACTCTGAGGGAACAGCGGTGAACAAGATGGGCACAGACACTGTTGCCCGTCAGAGCTCACATTCACGCCGGCACACCTGGTCCTTCCTCCATCCTGACCTTCCACCTTCATTCTTCATCCAAGGCTCCTGGTCGCATACAGAGGGTTCTGTCACCAGTTCGGAGTCAGGAGGCCTTGGGCTTGGGCCTCATATTCAGGGAAGACCTAATTTGACTTTTGAGGTTATTTATGAATAAAGATTCACATGCAATCATTGCATGGTATGTTGTGTCCTAAGCATTCGTTTGATCAGTCAGACACCCAAAACACCACATGACTTCACTAATCCTATTTGGATATTTCTTCACGTTTTCAACATAACCAAAAGTTTCAAGGAAACGGAAGTTTTCAGGCCCCTTCTGGACCTGCAGGAGGTCCAGGGTGGCCAGCCCTCTGCCATGCCCCCGTTTCTCCCGCGAACTCTCTTCTGGGATGGGGAGTGAAAGAGCCTTGCCCCAAGAGCAAGGGGGCCCTGCCGATTCCTCTTGGGATTTACAGTTAGTTCCTCCCCGCTGTGTGGCCTCAGTTTCCCCATCTGCAAAATGGGAACAACACTAACTCCATGATCTCCCCTACTGGACCTCAGCTTCCCAAGGTCTGTAATTCCCTCCAACGCGTGTCCCTCAGGTGCACACAGTAGGTCTTCGGGAAATAAGAGCAAGACATAGAGTTGGCATGAGGTGGGTGATCCCATCCTACAGCTCTGATCCAGGACCCGCCCAGAAGATTCACAACTGGCTCAGGGCCAGGAACCTTGCTGCGCTGACTCAGAGTTTTCCCTTCGAAACACTCTTGTTCTTGCCTCTCAAAGTGTGGTTCCTGGACTAGCAGTGTTGGCCTCGCCTGAGAGCTTATCTGAATGCAGAGTCTCAACCCCTACCCCAGAACTGCTGAGTCAGAACCTACATTCTAATAAGATCCCCAGGGGATTATTTTGTACATTAATGATTGAGAAGCCCTGTCATATGGCATAGAATCCCAAATCCCCCTACCCAGCCTAATCGATCATATTTGTTCTAGCATCTTTCACTGGGGATGAATCCAGTGTTCCCCAGGCAACCATCCAAACAACCACTGAGCTCCTACGTTTGCAGAGTCAGCACCGCCTGGTCAAGACAAACCTGGTACCCACCTACTCAAGGTGACCAACCTGTGTTGTGACCAAGTGGCCTCCTCAACAGGAATCTGGCTTCAGTGAGCTCTACTATTAAAAGAGAGAAAGCCAAGGCATGTCCCCCCACCCTGGCTCCGGCTCATCCCCATACACATACACACACACGCGCGCGCACGCACGCACACACACACACACA